>NC_092872.1:647286996-647564496 GCF_028372415.1 Notamacropus eugenii
ATTGAATTAGTTTCTTCCAACTCTTAAAAATATGCCTTCTTAACTCTCTTTATTGGCTTTTCTTTCTTTTTCCTGTAAATATTGGCATTTTCTAGGATTTGGGGAGGTATTTTTTTCTATTTATTTTCTTTAGTGATCTCTTCATACCTAAGGCCTCAGTTATGACTTCTGCGAAGATAACTTCCAAATCTATATGTCTAGTCTCGTGTGTTCTTCTCGACTGCTAACCCACATTTCTGACTGTCTTGGGTATCTCTACCTGTATGTACCATATCTACCACTTACATTCAACAACTCTCACTATTTCCAAAATGGAACTCAACATCTTTGCCACAAAACCTATTTATCTTTATAAGTCTGTTAATGGCATAGCTAACTTCCAAGTTAACTCACAATGTAAGGTCTTCTGGGGCAAGGCCTGCTTTCTTTAGGAGCAGCTCAATATCACGGATTGAGCCCTGGACTTGGAATAAGAAAGACCTAAGTTTAAATTCCACCTTAGACACTTTACTAGGATGTGATCCTGGGTAGGTCTTTTAACCTCCCTCAGCCTCAATTTCTTCACTTCTAAAGTGGGGATAACAATAGTACTTGCCCCATAGAATTGTGAGGATCAAATGAAATAATGTATGTAAAGCACTCTAAAGATGAACCATTATAATCATCTTCATCATGATTCTCTCCTGTGCCAAACATTTGCCATATCTGGTGCATGACAGATGCTTAATTAATGCTTGGTGACCATTTAATGTTTGTTGAGTTGGATCAGATAAGCCCAAGTCATCTTTGACTACATCCTTTTAATTGTTCTGTCTACCTTTGAAATACTTCTTATACATCCTTCCCTTCTCTCCATTCCCAGAGCCACTATTTCAAACTTTCATTTATTTTTGCTGTGCTCCTACATTCATTTTACTCAGCATTATAAGTATTGGTGTGTCTTAGCTCCCTTTCTAGACTGTGAGGGTCATGATCATGTCGTATTCTCCTTTTCATCCTGCCCCCCAATACCTAAAATATCCCTTGTTATATAGGAAGTGCTCAGTTTTGTGGCATATATGTTCAATAAATGGGAATCTCATGGAGTTAAAGTCCACAGTAGTATTAGTAGACTCAGCATAACTCCATGGAGCATGTTAATTAAATGTTTGAGATACCAGCTTAATTTAGTTTAAACAGCTGAAGAAATTTATCAGTGTCTTATTATTCATGAAGCTCTTAAGATGCCTAGTTTTCTATTTTCTTAGTGTACAACTGTAGGTGTTAGAGTTAAAATATTCGATCATTTTATTCATTGGTTGCTCTTAAGCTAGCCAGAATTTATAGAGGCAAAGAAAAAACATTACCTGTGGTATTTATATATTCAAACACTGACATAACTCACACATTGAAGGACAAAGATGTTCTCCTGCTTTCCAGTGTACAAAAAACAAATAAAAAGGGAGTTGATGTTATTTGTTTCTAATTAACCATGATGTCATATGATTATGGTAGATGATTACTGAAGAATTACTTTATAAATAACATATGACAACCACAGGCAAGTCTCAGTTATTATTGTGGTTTTCCTAAGAAATTAAAACTATTAAACTTTTGACCAATACTTCTGTATTTAGAAGAAATTCATATTCCGGAAACTTTAAAAGAATATTTTATATTAGCATGTATAAAAACAAATTAAAAGAATGTTTTAGATGACAATTTCTATTTATCTTATTAATTTTGTCATTTTAAACACTTTGGGAGTAAGAAATGTTTCAAACTTATACTTTCTAACTTTGTATGTTCTAGCAAAGATTGGGGCCACAGTTCTAGTTGACCCTACCACCAGCTATGTGACCTCAAGCAAAAGTTATTTAATCTCCATCTTCCTCATTCATAATATAAAAGAATTAGATTAAATATTCTCTAGGACTCTTCCACTTATAGTGATATAGAGCCTCTCCATATGTCTGTCAGTCAATGACCTGTAACTTAATTTCCATACAATTATGACCTGTACATTATCACAACTTCATGATTTGTTTGTCCCTTTAAATGATATGCATTGCTAGCAAAACAAAGTGATAAACTATGACTGTTTACTTTGTTTGGTTTCCAGGGCTAATTGTATACTTTAAAAACCATTCCTTTGGAGTCCTAGATGCCTTCAATGAGAATTGGCAGCAGGAGTAGGAAAAGGGTGGGCAGTCGTTTGATGGCACTACAAGAAAGGAGTCAAAACAAGACAGACACATTTAAAATACAATGTCCTCTGAGTATACATTATTTTAATGCCAGAAAATCCTGCCCTTGAGGAGGAGGAGGAGGTGTGTGTGTGTGTGTGTGTGTGTGTGTGTGTGTGTGTGTGTGTGTTTGAAACTACTTGTGCCACAGTGAAGCCCCATACTTCTGATGGATAGTTGCAAATAGGAGACATATTTTAAATGCTGGGGGTAAGAGTGATGAGTTTTGCTCAGGGTAGGGAAGTGTTGTCCTCAGCTTTCTAATGAAAGTCCCGTTGTTTCTACCTTCATAACATCTCTCATATACTTTCTTTTCTCTCTCTCCTGACACTACCACCACCCCAGTGGAGGGCCTCATCCTCACACACCTGGACTGTTGTGAAAGCCCATCGTGGTCTGCCTAACACCTTTATGGTCTATCCATATCATGCCCCTTTTCAAAACTCTAACGACTCCTTAGCACCTCCAGAGTTCAATGTCAAATTCTCTGTTTGACTTTTCAAGCCTTTCACAACTGACTCCTTCTTACCTTTACAATCTACTGGCACATTACTCTCCCCTTGTACTCCTCAATTTGAGTGGCATTGACTTTCTTGCTGTTCTTTGCCCATGATGCTGTCTTCTGAATTTGAACTGCTTTCCTTTTCCCTTTCTTTCCTTGCTTGCCTCAGTTTCCTTATATGTAAAATAAGCTGAAGAGGGAAATAGCAAACCACTCTACTCTCTTTGCCAAGAAAACCCCAAATGAATCAGACATGACTAAAAAATAATTGAACAACTTGCTTGGTAATACCTGGCCCTATTTATCTTGTGGTTCTAGTGTTGAAGGTGTTTGGATCAGCCAGGTTTGTATCTGTGTTGAATATTTAAATCTTGGCTTTTTTTTTTTTAACTACACATTTTAATAACTACTTCCTGAAAAATCTTTGAACCTAAAAGATGATTCTGATAATTAACATTGGTGCAATCTGCTGATTTTGTTGGAGCAGTGACCTTCAGTGACAAGTAACATTGAAAATTTTGTACTATGCAAAGATATACAATATGGTCATTATCTCAATTTTGTTTTTAGAATGAGCTTTTCTGAAACACTAGATATTGCCAACCTATTCTGTGCCATACTTCTGAGTTTGGCATGATTAAAATAAAAAGATGTCAGTTTATTTTTGCATGTAAGTTTGATATTTCTAGTCAAGCAGATAGGGTAGCTTAGCTGGGCAAGATTAAGTGCCTACTTATTTTCAAAATGCACTTGACAGATTTTTACCAGCATGCCAACATAATTCTAGAAAAGGTTAGTATTCAGAAGCAGATACTTTTCTGTTTGTATCATTTTGACCTTGTGGACAAATACTCTGTTATCATGGATAAAAATAGTAGCAGCCTCAATATCTTAAATAAACGGTGGTCAGCAATGGTCAAAATAAACTAGTTAAGTATAAAAGAGATGATAAATTCTTTATGGCTTGTTTGACAAAAAAATATGATTTGATTAAATAGATGCAGATATAGATGTACAGTAAGAGAGAGTCGCCAACGTCAATGAAGCATGCAAACAAGATCAAATGAACTGAGTATTTCAAAGATTTAGTTCTCTTTTAAAGGAACATTATTGGCAAAATTACAATTAGTATTAAATTAATTGAATTTTTAAAAGTATCTGCTTTATAATCCCTTGATATTTCCTTTTTCTATTGTAGCCTTTTGAATTCCCCAGAGATAAAGATAAAAAGATTATTAGAGGATTTATCTGTATGAGATATAGAAAAGTGTAAAAAATCAAAATGGAAAGCAACTGTTGCAAGTACCAGAAAATTATGCTATTAATTTAAGTGTCATCAGAGCACAAAAGATCACATTCCAGGACTGTGTGAAAATTATTAAAATACTGGAAATAATAGTACTTAAGATGAAGATATTATACTCTAAGATCTGGTTAAGTGACTGACATGATTATATCACTTCAGGTATTATAAAAGTAACAAAATGCTTTTAAAGATAATAAGTGTTACATTTCGAGATTGGCAGTGTTCATACTTTTCTGCTTAAGTGCTTTCCTAGTTTAACATAATTTAATAACAGTTATGGGGGAAGAAAATCTAACATTTTCCTTCTAGCATGTACCTTTCTTCCTCCCCCCTGTAGTATTTTCCACATATAAAAATCATAAAATTTCATGCTCTAAGAAATGGGTTCATGAACTGTTATTATTCCTCTTGTCTTTCATCTAAGGAAATATTCCTTATGCATGCTGATGTATCATGGTAGATATTTTGTTCTTTATTTTAGCTCCAAAGTATTTAGAAAAAAAATATAACAGGAAGATAAATTTCTCTTATACTGTAAAACCTAGGATCTTGATAGCCTAGAATAAACTGTCTTGAATAGATAAATTTTCTAGATAACTGAGGGTTAACCTTTTAAGTAATAGAACTCATTGGTTTTAAATATTTTATGGGCAATTTTCCAAAAGCTTCTAAAATTCTTAAATTACAACAGCATAATTAAGCTTTTCTTGATCATTTCATTATCATTATGAATGTCGGTTACTGTGCTCTGTCTACTAAAGATGCAGCTGCAGATATGAAAACATAGGACTGAACAGGTATTGACTTAAGGAATAGCTCTCTAATTTGCTTTCATTAAAATTTCCAATCTTACTTTACTTTTTGGTCATTTGTGTTTTTCTCTAAAGTAGTAGCAGAGGAGGTACAGTTATATGAATTCCTGGCCTATGTATCCTGATTATTGTTTCTACAAAATTAATTGCAGATCAAAGCCACCTTGACCTTCAGGAAATCATCATCCTATTGCTGTCAGTTTCCATTGACTTATCAACACCATTCAAAGTGTGATCCGTCTTCTTTGCATTAGCTAACACAGTGAACTACAAACACCTTCTTGTCAGCTGGCAGCCACACTGTCCTTCCACTTGGACAAGTTTTAGTTGTGAGCTGAGAAACAACATAACATGTTAGATATAGGGCCATTGTTGAAGCAAGGAGGATATGTGTTCAAGTGCTACTTCTCTTCTCACTCATACCATGGTATGGGTATGACCATGTATCACTTAGCTTCTCAGGACAACTCTCTAACACTGTTACAGATGAGTTCCCACAGTGGTAACATCAGAAGTCCACACCCTCCAAACTGTTGGCCCCCCCCCCCCCCCCACATAGGTTGTTGACTGGCCATTTCAAGAACTTAATTAGGGTATCTTGGGAGTATCTAGGGTATCTTCAAAGCCTAACGAGTTTTCACATGTATGTATTTGTGATATGGCTGCTCAGATGCGACTGCTATCAATGCCTCCATCATTAATGTTCTTTCCCTCCTGAAATTATTTAGTCATCTGTGTACATAATTTGTTCCCACATTAGACTCTTGGAAGTTTCTTGGGGACAGAGAGTGGTTGACATTTTAGTTTTTGTATCTCAACTACCTTACAGTACTTTGCATATAGCAAATACTCAAATGGATCTGTGATTTCATGCATGTGGGTATGTTCCCTCCTTCAATGCAGTTTGCCCATCCTTTAGAAACTTATGGATATCTTTTCATAAATTTGCTACCACCCAGTATGCTGGAGCTCTTCTTTCCTTTCCATCTTTTCATCAACAAAAAACCATTGGATCACACATGTCCACTGGTTACTCCTCATGTTCACCATGTAATGAGCCCACTGTCTTTTGTTGTTGTTATACATTTCACTAACGATGTCCTTTACCTCTGTTCTTTTCTGTTAAGCAGTTTACGTAATGTTTCTTAATTCCAGTTCTTTGGTGCCAGTAGTGTTTCATGATTGGCCATATAACAATACTGTCAAGATAGTGTTTTTAAAATGGGTCTTTCTTCCAGAAGAAATTTGAGATTATTAAAGTAACTATAGTTTCCCAAATGGAAAACAATCACTTCTACTCTTTTTATTTAATTCTTGGTCCAACTCATTGTCTGTTTATAATGCCATTCCATGATGCATACACTTCTGGATGAGCTTTATGGGTTGTCCATTTAATTGCATGTCATAAACTATACCATAGGGATTTATCATCCACTTGACTTTTCTTATGTTGACAGTTATGCTAAATGCTTTAGAGTAGTTTGGATCTCATTTAGAAGTCCACGGTTGACCTAATGTTACTTGTAAAGATGAACATCTGGGATAACTCGTATTTAGATAATCCTTCAGATGCTGCATTAGATTTTCTTCAGAATGGTGAGCACCTTTTATTCATCATTTGATATGATGAGAGGTCATTGAACACAGTTATCATTGTTGTTTTATCTTTTAAGAAATCTTATATTGACATTTGCATGGGAGTTATGTTGGAGAAAAGCCTTCAAGGTGTCATTTTCCTTTTCTAAATTAAATCTTATTTTAAATTGTCAGCAAACAATAAGTACAGTGGGATCTTGTGTCCTTTCTATCCTTTTGTCAGTTATATGATGAGAGAGAGGTCATCTACTGGGGGATGGGACTTGCAGAATTCTATGTTACCTCTTAATTCCATTGGGAAGAATGCCTTTGGTTTTCTCTTAAAACTTCTTTGGAAATAGGAAAGTTGTCACGAGTTTGTCTTTAAGGTCCAAGGGTTTTGTTGTTTGTTTGTTTTTTTACATGCCTTTGTTTTCCTCTTCAGCTACCTTGGAAAATAATTCTTTAATGCCTCCCCCCCACTTTCTTTCCCTCCCCCCAACTTCTTTTGTGGTCATTGCTTGGTCTAAGTGAGCAGCATTTTTCATTTGGACTTTCTTTGGTGTCATTTCCTCTTCTTCTAGCAGTGCATCTGGGACCATGATATTAGGAGCCAAATGTGGTAGTTCTGCTAATCACTGAAAGGGAAAAGAATGTTATGAACATTTTTTTCAGATCTTTACCATCTTTTGACTGTCTGTTGTCCTTCTTCCATTTTGTTCTTTCCACATCTTCAGGATGATTTTACCTACTTGTGTCTCTTGCCAAGCTTTCTTTAAATTGAGTTTTTTCCCTTTACTCTACTTCTCATTCATCTGAAGCAATATTGCTCATAATCCTTCATTATGTAAATAGACACCTTTTATTATTATACTGCAATCATTTCTGGATGTACACTACTCTTCCCATCCCTGCTCTTCACCCTGCCCTTTCTAACCCCCCTTCCCTCCAAGCATCCCATCTCCTGGACCCTCCACAACCCAGTGAGTCTGTCCTCATAGCAATTAGCAAGACCAGTTGCCAAAGAGACTTCTCCTGATAACATATGTAGCATTCTGTATGTATCCACTCACCACCCCAAGGAAAGGAGGGAGGCACACTTTCTCATCTCCTTGGTCATTATAGTTACAGAGCATTTATCTTAATTTTTGTATTCTTTAAATTTACGTGATTAGTCATTTTGTGTATTGTTCTTCTGTTTCTGCTTCTTTCATCCTGTATCAGTGCATACAAATCTTTTTAACATTCTCTGGAATTCCTTATAGTCATGATTCCTTATGGCAACAGTAACACTCCATTACATTCATATGCCACATTTTGTTTCTCCAGTGAATGGACACATGCTGTTTCATTTTTCTACTACTACAAAAAATGCTGCTACAAGATTTTACAAATGCGTTTATTTATGTAGTAAATTAGTACTGCCCTTGACACTATCTGCTTGACAAGTAAGATAGAATAGTTCCACTTAAAAAAATGGACGTGGGCTTGAAACCTGATTCTGTCACTGACTATCTATGTGTCCTTGCACAATTCACTTAAATAATTTGAAATGCCATTTCCTCATCTGTAAAATGAGAGGGTTGGACAAGTTGACTTCAAAGGTCCCTTCATGTTCTAAATCTCTGATCCTGTGAATTTCAAGTGTTTGCTGACTAAGGTAGAGACTCTCTTGGTCTTACTATGACAACTGATGTATATCTGTTAAACTAATGTATGAAATTATTACAATCTATGTTGATGCCCTTTCCTCCTGCCATTTCCCATTTTTCAATATCAGTAATTCATTTTCAGTAGGTCAGATTGGAGTTCTTTTAATTGCTCATCATATCTTTTAAAAAATTTTATTCTTACAGTTTTGTATTAATTTAGATCTTTGTTCTAACAAATTAGTGGTCTGACTTTCACGCAGACAGCTGATTCAGGGTGACTTACAGATGTAATTAGTTACTTTCTCTTAAAATAATCATTTCATTTTTTCTGGTGTTATTTAGCCCCGCTGAGTTCAGTGATTTGATCTTTATTCAGAGGACATAGACATGATATATGGGACAACTGGTATATAGAGCTCTGGGCCTGGAGACAGGAAAACCCAAGTTCAAATGTTGTCTCAGATACTTATTAGTTGTGTTACCTTGGACAAGTCACTCAACCTCTTTCTACCTCTTACCCCTCCAGGGTAATTGTGATTGTAAAACACTTAGCATAGTGCCCAGCACATAGTGGGGACTATATAAAAGTCAGCGACTATTGTTATTAATAGTAGTATTGCAAGTCTTCACTGACTGCTTTGGAAATGTTCGGGAAATACAAAGTGGCCTGTTTTCTGGTCAAGATAAGGCATAAGCTTACCCATCAGAGTCATTGTTCTGGGGGCAAAATCCAATTTATGGTGGGATGAGAATGCAAGACAAGAGGACCAGATACTTCAAAAAATGATGTATGTCTTACTCCCTTTGGATACATGATGAAAATCCTTTCCTTCAACTCCTTTATTTACCTCTCCAAGGAAAAGCTCTGAGCACTCTTTCCCACAACAGTCTATACCCTGATCCCTATAAACCTTTCAATTGGGTAGGTCTAATAGTTAGGATTATCCCTGTACTTTCCTGCCACCAGCCAAGGTTGTGAGCCAAAAAGCTATAGGGAAGACTTGGGGTAGTTTGAGTTAACTTTACTCCCAGGGAGACTGATCTGGAACCCAGCAGTAGACCCTTTGGGCAAGGAGTATATAAAGATAGTTCTAGGACTCTGATAGACAGTTCTGGATTCCCCAGGAGTTGCTTTGTGTGCTGAATTTACTGCTTTGTGAACTGCTTTTACCTGGGGGAGAGGACAGGTCACTGATTTTTTTTTTTAATTAAAGCAATTGTTAATCATAGTTTCGGGCTCTGAATGTTCCATTATATCAGATATGGAACCATGACTGGGATAAATAATAATGACAACAACTTATATTTATAGAGTGCTTACCATGTGCCAGGCACTGTGTAAAGGGCTTACAATTATCTTATTTGATCCACACAACAATCCTAGGATGTATGTGATATTGCTATCTCCAGTTTACATTTAGGGAAGCTAAGGCAGACAGAGGTGACAGGCCTTGCCCAGGGTCCCACAGCTAGTAAATGTCTGAGGTCACACATTTGAATTCAAGTCTTCCTGACTCTAGGCCCAGCAGGCTACCCACTGTGCCACCTCTCTGCCCCAAAGACATTATTGTGAAACCTAGTTCAAACATTGACTATAAATGTAGAATACAATAGAACCTCATTTTACAGGTTTACGTATTCTTCGCTGGACAAGGAAAATTTTTTCACAAAATTTGTCTTGCAGGACGAACAAAAATTCGCAGTAAGAACATCAAAATTTTGTTGAAAAACATCACCAGATATTTTTAATGATAATGCAATGTCACATTTCCATGACATTCTGAAAAAAACATCAGAAACAAGTGTCGTTAGATTCCTAGTCAGAAGTGAACATAAAGAAAAATAAATCAGTGAACCAGCACATGAAAGTGATTCTACAAAACAAAAAATAAGTGAAGGTAGTAGTGTTAGTCTTACTTGTAGGGAAAGTAGCATGAGAGAACACTCCTCACATTGAAATCCCTGATGTTCTCATAGAAGGCGATTCTCCTTCCAAGCAATAACCCTTCCTCCTCCCCCTCTCTCATCTCCCTCACACCAGCCATGAGTCTTCTCAAAGGTAAAGTGCAGGTTAATTTATTTTATTTTTTATTTATATTGTGTACTAATTATTGCTTTTGTATTTCAGGTGCATTAGGGATAAAAAACTTACTTAAAATTATAAATAATTATTTTTATATGAATATTTTTGGGGTGTGGTACCAATCATCCAACTCTACATTATTTTCTATGGGAATTCGCTTTGCAGTAGGAACAAATCGCAGGCATGACAAACAGAATCTCAGAATAAATTAAATTCATAAACTGAGTTTCTACTGTAGAATAATTTTAAGATTAATATGATTAAGTTTTTCAAGTAGTTTGTCCACTTACTGGTCATTGAAAGACCATGTTATAATACCAAGAGTTTTAAAAGCTATGGAACTCTTGACCCCAGAGGCCCCTTTTCATCCACACTGTCATTATCATTAAAAAGAAGGGACCATAAATTCTTAAACTGAAAGGATGTTGAAGGTCATCTAGCCTAACCCCTTCATCTTGCAGATGAGGAAACTGAGGCCTAGAGGAATTAAGTGACTCATCTAAGGTCACACAGCTAAATGACAGAACTGGGATTCGGACTCAAGTCCCCTACTACAAATCTAGGGAACTTGCCCATTTCAAGTACTAAATGCCATTTTGTACTTTTCTTTGTTTCCTGAGTTGTTGTGGCTAAAGGATTTTATTATCACACAACCAGGTTACTGACAGTGAGCCTCTCTGGACTTCACTAAGCAGGTCTTTAGAAAGCAGACATGGTCTGGTGGTAGGATTGTACTTGAAGCTTTTTCAGGGAGGACAGAACCTGTCAGAGTTTATGTTCCAGTGGCATAGCTACTACAGATCTCCACTGGAGATCCCCAGGCCACCTCCATGGATGTCACTGTAGGTCATTGGTGTAGGACTCTGTAAAGGAGCTTAAGGTCAGAATGTTCGGGGTTTTTTGTTTGGTTGGTTTTTTTTACTATATATTATACTCTTGAGTTGTACTGAACCAAATGCCCAAATCTTTTTAAAAATGCTGTCTAACCCCATCTCTCCATCTCTCCATCTTGTACTTGTGAAGCTGATCTTTGGAGCCCACATACATTCATTCCTTTTAATTCTAATCTTAATAAATTCCAGGAAACCTAACATGTCAAGATCTTTTTGAATCCCTTCTCTGTCATCCAGTGTATTAGCTCTGCTTCTCATACCCCTCTCTTCCCTTATCCCCATCTTCTCTCATTTCTTGTAGGGCAAGATAGATTTCCATACCCCATTACCTGTATTTCTTATTTCCTAGCTGTATGCAAAAACAATTCTCAACATTCGTTCCAACTTCTCTCCCTTCCTCCCTCCCCACCGATCCCCTCTGAGAAGGCAAGCAATTCAAAATAGGCTATACGTGTGTAGTTATGCAAAAGACTTCCAAAATAGTCATGTTGTGAAAGACTAACTATATTTCCCTCCATCCTATCCTGCCCCCCATTTATTCTATTCTCTCTTTTGACCTTGTCCTTCCCCAAAAGTGTTTACTTCTAATTATGCCCTCCTCCCATTTGCCCTCCCTTCTATCATTCTTTCCACACCCCAATTATCCCCTTCTCCAAACCCTACTTTCCCATAGTGTAAGATAGATGTTCATACCAAATTGAGTATGCATGTTATTCTCTCCTTAAGCCAAATGTGATGAGAGTAACCTTCACTTTTTCCCTCTCACCTCCCCCCTTTTCCCTTCCATTGAAAAAGCTTTTTCTTGCCTCTTTTATGAGAGATAATTTGCCCCATTCCATTTCTCCCTTTCTCCTCCCAATATATTCCTCTCTCTGGGCAGCTAGGTGGTGCAATGGATAGAGCACCAGTGCAGGAGTCAGGAGGACCTGAGTTTAAATCTCACCTCAGACACTTGACTCTCACTAACTGTGTGACCTTGGACAAGTCATTTAACCCCAATTGCCTCATCCTGGGTCATCTCCAGTCATCCTGATTCAGTCACTGGATTCAGATGGCTCTGGAGGAGAAGTGAGGCTGGTGACCTGCATAGCCCTCCCTCACACAAAACAAAGTCAAGTGCAGGTCATGCCATTATTTCTCTGATGGCATGGTCTTCAGCAATGAAGGACGAACACACTTGAACACTCTACCTCTCAGTTTTGTGTCACTTACAAATTTGGAAAGCATGCCATCTCTACCTTTATCTAAGTTACTTGTAAAAATGGAAAACAGTACAATACCAAGCTTAGATTCCTGGGGGACTCCACTAGAATCCTCCTTCTAAGGTGTCTTTGAACCATTAAATGATTACTCTTTGGGGGATGGACATTCATCCAATTTAGAAACCCACCGAGCTGGAGAGCCCACCTCTCTTTGTTTCCCAAGAAGTGTAAAGGATATATTTGTCAAAAGTTTTGGTAAAATTTATGTAAAATCTGTGTAACCTACATCAATAGCATCCCAGATTCTGTTAGTAAACCTGTTAGTAAACCTGTTAAAAAAGGAAATGAGACTAGTTCTACATAACCTGTTCCTAAAAAAAGCTGTGATCCCTGCCTTCTTTTCTAAATGTTCAGTAGCTCTTCTTTTAATAATATATTTGAAAATTTGTCAGGAGTCAAATAATCAGAGAAATACAATTTGGAACAACTGACTTACCGCTTCATATCCATTTGGTTAGAAAAGATGGTAAAAGAGGAGAATATACAATGCTGAAGGTCAAGTGGAAAGATAGGCACACTAATCTACTGCTAATTGACCCGTACATTGGTCCAAATATTGTGCAAAAGAACTAATGAATCAAGGGAAAGCATTTATTAAATTATTCCTTTGGATCAAATTCTGTGTTAAGTCCTGGGGAATTACATAAGGAAAAGTGCTAACTTGTTCCATTCTTTTACCTGGAGATCCCACTGCTAGGGTTATAGGTAAATGATAGCAGGAGAAGGTTTGTGTGTACATAACTACTTATAAACTAATATTTGTAAGAACAAAAGAACCACGAGGAAAAATATACAGTACTTGGGGAGCAGCTGAACAAATTGTGGCGTATGAATGTTATTGTATAGTAAGGAATGATAGATAGGAAGGATTCAAAGAACATACATGGGAACAATCAGATGAAGTGATACAGAGTGAGGAAAACAGAGCCAAAAAAAATACACATGATAATGAGACACACACTCGTACACATGTACACATAAACACACAGATATAAACATAAAAAGACAACATAACTCGGGTAAAAGACAACAGAATATATTGGTACCAAATGATTACAATTAAAGCATCATAAACAATAGATCACAAAAGTATGAAGTTCCACGTACTAGCAGTCACAATCACTTGACTGGCCAGAAGTGTCCTTTATTGGAAGGGGCATAGTTGTTGGGTACTATCTTTTATAGGAAAACAAAAGACAAAAGTAATTTTTTAGAAGTATTGTGCATTTTGTTTTCCTAGTTAAAACAATTTTTAACTTTTGTTAAATTTTAACTTTTGTTAAATTCTCTCCCTTTCTCCCACTCCACTCCCTTCATAGAGAAGGCAAGCAGTTTGATATAGGTCATACATGTGTAGTCATGCAAAACATATTTCCAAATAGTCATATTGTGAAAGAAAATACAGACCAAAAAAATAAAGAAAAGTAAAGTAAAAATTCTTTGATCTATATTCAGACCATCAGTTCTTTCTCTGGGGATGGATAGCAGTTTTCAATCGGAAGTCTTTAAGAGTTGTATTAGATCATTGTATTGCTGAGAATAGCTGAGTCATTCACAGCTGATCATCTTACAGTATTGCTGTTAGCTTGTACACATACATTTCAGTTTGCATCAGCCCACGCAAGTCTTTCCAGGTTTTTCTGAGTAGATCATCATTTCTTATATCATAATAGCATTCCATCACACTCATATTCCACAACTTGTTCAGCCGTCCCCTAGTTGATAGGCAGCCCCTCAGTGACTAATTCTTTGCCACCAGAAAAGAGCTGCTATAAATATTTTTGTACATATATGTCTTTTTACTTTTTGTTTTTTAATCTCTTTTGAGATGCAGAGCAGTAGTGGTATTGCTAGGTCAAAGGGTGTGCATGGTTTTATACCCCTTTGGGCATAGTTCCAAATTGCTCTACAGAATGGTTGAATCACTTCACAACTTACCAACAGTGTATTAATGTTTCAGTTTTTCCACATCCCCTCCAACATTTGTCATTCTCCTTTTCTGCCCTATTAGCCAATCAAATAAGTGTGAGATAGCACCTGAGAATCATTTTAATTTGCATTTATCCAGACAATAGTGATTTAGAGCATTTATTCATATGGCTATAGCTAGCTTTGGTTACTTTATCTGAAAACTGACTGTTCATATCTTTTGATCATTTGTCAATTGGGGAATGGCTCTTACTTTTATAAATTTGAATTAGTTCTGTATATATTTGATAAATGAGGTCTTTATCAGAGAAACTTGCTTCGCAACTTTTTTTCCACTTATGATTGCTAACTGCATTTCCCTTCATCCTATTCCCTCTCACCCCATTTATGCCGTTCTCTCTCTCCTGTCACCTTGTCCCTCAAAAGTGTTTAGCTTCTGACTACTGCCTCCCCCAATCTGCCCTCCCTTCCATCTACCTCCCTACCCCATTTATCTCCTTCCCCTCCTGCTTCCCTATAGGGTAAGATAGATATCTACACCCAACTGAGTGTGTATGCTATTCCCTCCTTGAGCCAATTCTGATGAGAGTATGGTTCATGGGTTCCCCACCACCTCCACCATCTTCCCTTCCAGTCAGTAATTTTTTTAAGGGAAAAATGCAAATGTATTTGAGTATAGATATTTATAATTTTTTAAAATAGTTTTTCCTTATGTTAAGTTTGTATATAATCAGGTAACAGAATGAAATATGTCAGGTTTCTTGTTTTATCCTGTTGCTTATTCCAGGTTTTAACTCTAGTTTTACTCATGTTACTTTAATGTTTCATAGATTCTGTTTTTACCTTTTAAGTTTTACCAACTACTTGTTGTCCTGGGAAAAATTAAATTCAAATCATAACAATTCTCCCAAGTTTAATTTTTTCTGAGTGCCCAAGTCATTCCTTGATAGCTAATGAGGTTGTTTAAGAAGGAATGTTCCCTTTTTTTGGTCCCTAGTATGGGGGCTTCCCTGTTTCTTATAGTACTATTATGATAATAACTAACTGATAACCTAGAGCCATGACAGAGTAGAAATCTCTCCTTAATACCGTAGAAGGTGCCTTAAGGGATGATCAAGTTTACATATAATAATTACCTTTTTCTTTAGAAGACATATTTTTTGCATTGAGTGGATTTTTAAAAATGTTTTAATAACCTTTCAATAGTTCTTTGAGTATTATTTGTGAGGTGGTTTATTCTTTATTTTGCCAAATTAAAATAAAATTAAATAAATGCTAAAATGACCTGATGTTGAAAGTTAATGTCTGATGCAGGTGTTCTTAACCTTTGCAGTGCCATGGACTCAAGGTTACATGGGTAAATGTTTTAACAACCAGCTCCCTAGTATGCATGACCCACTTTTAGGTTCAATATGAATCATTAACATTTTCTCCATCACCTTCTTACGTCTACACAATCACCAAAAACAATAAATCAAGCCATGATTTGTATGTAGTGTTTGCTGATTTTTGAGATGTAAATGTTCACAATGAAAATTTAATAATTGACTCCCAGAAGCCCATATAAGCTGGCCCCAGCATGCCCCTTTGATTAATTTGGTAAAGTCTAAAGATTCTTTCTCAGACAAAAGTTTTTAAATGCATAAAATAAAGTACATTGGATTTTAAAAGAAAACCAATTATATAGAAATCACTTATTAAAATATTAAAAATTCTAAGTTTATAGACCCCCTGAAATCCATTAAGGACCCTGACCCTAATGTATGATTTATCTTAAAGTTTTACTGTATAAAAATCATTTTACCAAAATGACATGAAACTACTGATTTTTCAATTATTTGTACGTCAGAGGAATAAGAGTTCACTGTTTTGAGTGGTAGGGGATTTAAAAACACCTTTTTCATTTAATTGATTCATTTGCATCAGAGAAGAAGATTAACCATGCCAGTTACACAGCATATCACAAAATTACTGGCTTCTAACCCCTCCCCCTCCTTGGGGTGGAGGGAACACAAGAAAATAGTTGAAATTATTTAAATGATATATTTTTAATGATTTTAAGAGACCAGAATCCCCTTACAAAATAATTTATGGGGTTATTTATTTTGTGCTTTGTTGGATTTTCAAAAAAAAAAAGGTTCTTATTCACAATTTATAAAGAGTGGTTCATTTTAACAGTAGCTTTAAGATAAAAATACCTATTTTAACGTATCTTCACAGTTGAAGAGATGGGGATGATAGGAAAAACAGGGTGAAAGAAGCCAATGATGTAGTGGGGAGAGACAGAAGTCTTGTGTCTCCCAAGAACAAGCAAACACAAAAAAATAAATAGTTATTTTAGAAATTGAGTTTCTCTGAAGAGTTCATACCCTCTTGGTCACACTATATTGGATGTTCCTAGTCTCCCATTTTTGTTTGATTTCTTTCATTTATAATTAACTTTTCTTATCATATATACAGATATAGAATGTTACAGAATTTTGCTGTAGCAGAGCAGAAGCAAATGTAGAAATGGCTGTTTTTAATAAGTTACCTCTGTGTAGAAATTGATAAGCATCAAGTACCTACTATGTACTAGGTGCTGGTAATAGAAACACAAGACTGAAACAGTCTTTGCTCTTAGAGAGCTTACTTTCTAATAAGAAAGACAAATAAAAATATAAATATGTGCACAATAAATGTGAAGAGGATAAATCTAAAGTCATTTGGGAGGCACCAGGAAGGGTTTTGTATAGAATACGGTGCTTGAGCCAAATTCTTGAAAGAAGAGCTCACTTCTGGTAAGAGAGTTGAGGAGAAAGTGCATTCCAGGCATTGGAGATTGCAAGTGCAGAGACAAAGAGATCCAAAGTGGGATAGTTTGTGTACAGAACAGAGAGAAGGCCAAGTTGACTACAACTCAGAGATCAAAAAGGGAAGTCATATACAGTGAAGCTGCATAGATTGGTGCCAGGTTATAAGCGGCTTTCAAAGCTAGAGAGAGGACTTAATAAAATGTCTATTGGTTAATTGATTCTTCGAGGCAATAAAGAAGCCCTGAAGTTCAAGTAAGGGAATGGCATGGTCAGGTTGACACCAAAGGAAAATAACTGCCAGTTTTGTGAAAGATGGACTTCAATGGGGAGAGACCTGAAGATGGGAGACCACTTTACAGACTGATGCAGTAATTCAGATGAGATGGCCTAGGTAGTGGCAATGTGAGTAGACAGAAGTTGGATATAAAATAGAAGAAGCTTGGATATGAGAGATGTTTTAGATGTAGAAATGGCAGGTTCGGGCAGTGATTTGGTTATGTGGGATAAGGTAGAATGAGGAGTTAAGGAGAACATCAAAGTTAAGAACATCAGAGAGTAGAAGAATTGGTGGTACCTTTAACAAAAATAAGAAAGGTTAGAAGAGGGGTGGGTTTGGTAGGAAAGATGAACTCTGTTCTGAACATGGTGAGTTTGAGGTATCTTCAGGATATCAGGTCTGAAAATGTCTAATAAGGAAATTGGTGATGTAATATTAAGTTCAAGGGAGCAACTACACCTGGCTGTATAGAACTGTAAGTTGTCTGCATAGAGATCATAATTAAACCCAAGGGAGCTGATGGAATCACCAAGAGAAAGAAGAGGATCCAGGACAGAACTTTAGAAAAGGTCTACAATTATGAGGTGTATTATGGATAATGAGCCAGCCAAGGAGACTAAGGACTGATTGATTAAGTGAGGTAGTAGGAGAAGTAAGAGAGAATAGTGACATGAAAAGTATGAGAGGAAAGAGTATCTAGGTGGACATGATGGTTAACAGTACCAAGAAATGACCAGAATTATAGTTCATAATTATTTTAAACTTATTAAATTTAATTAATATGACAAATGAAGCCAAATAATACCTGATTTGTATACATAGCATAATTATGTTTGTATTATGAAAAAACCATCAAAAAATCCAGTTTTAGAATCTGTGAATTGAAGTGACATGTAAATATCTAGGAAAAAAAATAAGGAACACTTTTGCCGTCAAAATTTCCTAATTACTCTACAAAAATACCAATGGGTTGCACATAGATTTATGTAACAATCATATTGTTTCAAGGACCTAACTGGACTGACTTTGGGAACCAAGGGATCTTCCTACAGAATATAACTTTGATCCCTGCTCTGACATCTTGTTCTGCCATATTAGGGAAGTTTGGGAGCTGATACTAGGAAAGAGAACATCATAATAACTAGCATTGATGTAGCCCTTTAAATTTTGCAGAGCACCTTAAAAGTAATTCATTTTATCCTCACAACAATCATGGAAATCAATTGCTGTTATTATTCCTGTTTTACAGATGAGGAAACTGAGGCAAACAGAGTTTAAGTGACTTGTGCAATGTCATATTAATGGAAGAGGGACTACCAAAGGTTATAGAGGAAGTTTTCCTCTTTGATGTACTTGAAAAGCTTGGGAAGCATAAAGTTGACGACTTGATTTACTGTGCTGCCTGTTGCGTTCATCAGAAATGTACTTCTTTGGGGGCTCCAAAACGAGCCATCTCTTTATGTTATGTTACGTTATATCTACTGTATTACGTTTTATCAGACCAGATTATGTGTATGTTTTTGAAACAGTAAATAAATCTTTTATATAAATGGTTTTCTAAGTAAAAGCTTTGAGTTTTTCCTTGTAAGTAGATTTGATTGAAAAATGACCTACCCATTTGCATCCTTTCCCAAAAGAAACTGTATCCTGCTGTTCACTATTCCGTCAAAAACAAAAACTTTCATATAATAATTAACTCCACTGAACATACTTTATGATTTTTTTTAATAATAACTTTAGGAGGAACTCCTAACTTGCTACATTTTTTTCCTTTAAAATAGTATTTTCAATCATTGAAAAAAGTGATACTGTACTTTAATTCTCACTTATGGAAAATGTGTTTAAGCAAATTGATAAAATGTTTAATGTCTGAAACACTGAGTTCAAAGAGTGGTTAAAAGTTAAATGTAGAGAAAAATATTGTTTGTAATTACCATTTGAATTCATGAAAGAAATGTAAAATTCTTCCTATACTTTTGCTTCAGTGAAGTGCATAACAAAGTTATATACTAATGGCATTTAAAGCCGATCTAGTTTAATCAAATTACAACTAGCACTTCATTTGATTTGGTAACTACAGCTAGAAGAAAATTACAAAAAATTATTTCATGCTGGAATTGTATGAAAAGCATCCTTAAGATATAGCTTAATAAGAACATGAAACAGTGAGTACATATATGTAATCTATGTAGTTTAGTCATTACCATTCTGTATATACTAGTAATGGCCAAAGTATATGCTTTTAGAAGAATCGTTCTTATCCTAAAATTTGTAGATACATTTTCAACTAAAAAAAAAAAAAAGAATCTAGAACAAACAGGTACTTAAGTAAGAGTGGGGAGAAAATAAACTGATATTGGCCAACCACAAAAAACTTAAGCTGGAAATGAAATCTTAAAAATTTGTGACTTGCTCCATTTTAAGGCAAAGAAGTCATCCTCCTTTAGTAGAATATCATGACTAATTCAACCTTCATCTTCCCACAGAGTTCACTGACAAACATTCATAGCCAGTTTTTGGCAGCATTAGAATCACTAAAGGCATTCTGGGATGTCATGGATGAGATTGATCAGAAGACTTGGATTATTGAGCCAGAAAAACCCACACGGAGTGCAACTATGAGAAGAATTGCAATAGGTAAACAGAAAACAACAATTAAAAATTACTTTTTAAAAAAAGTGGCTGATTTTGTTTTGTTTAAGAAAAAAAACCAAAAAGGTATTTATTCAATTTTTAGCTGACTTCTTTGTATACTGCTAATATACATATATGGTTGAATATTAAAAGGAAGGTAAAGTACAAATTGGGTGCAGGTAGGGGGTGCAATGGATTTGACAAAATATTGCTGTAGTAAAGATTTCCTAATATTTCCCTTATAAAATTCCAATCTCAAGATATCCTTACTCTGGAAATGAATTGGTTGGTGAACCCAACTGAATGAGGGCAGCCAGGTAGTGTGGTTGATAGAGTGCTGACCCAGGCGTCAGGAAGACATCTTCCTGTGTTCAAATCTGCCCTCAAATACTTACTGTGTGAGCCTGGGCCAGTCACTTCACCCTGTTTTCCTATCTCAGTTTCCTCATCTGTAAAATGAGTTGGAGAAGGAAATAGCAAACCAGTTCACCATCTTTACCAAGAAAACCCCCACTGGGGTTGAGAAGAGTCAGATATGATTGAAAAATGACTGAATAACAATAGAAAGTACAAATTATTTTAGACATTTTATATGCCAGAATAATTTTGACAACTGTCATGTGTGAAAAATACAAATATTATGCAAGAAAATTCTATGTAGATATCTCCTATACTATGTAGTATCTCCTTATAGTATTTAGGATGTAGAGAATCCTTTGGAGGTACTAGGAGCTTAACTGAAGTGATTTGACCCAGGTTACAAAGCCAGTACATATTAGAAGCAAAACTAAAGCTTAGGCCTTCTTAACTCAGAGGCAGGTGCCACACAGGTAATTCTGAAGACTAACTTGTAAAACATTGCCTTTTGGCTTTGGTAAAGGGAATTCCCCACACCAATGAAACAAAGGGTCTGGACTTCCAAAATAGTATATGAAATACTAGAAAAATTGTACAAAATTGTGTAAAGCCTCAGAGTTTGAAGAAGCTTTTGTATTTACACTGTCACTTAGAAACAAAATTTTTATCATTAATGTTGAAATACGTAAGTGCTTAATAAATGCTTGCTAGTTGGGTGAAATATGAAAATCTAGATTTATTAGATTTGCAGTGAAGTCAGTTAGTCGATAAATATTCTACTTTGGAAAGGCTTCACTATATAATTCTTTTATTAAGATTCCCCATAGCACCTAAAATGATTTATTTACAATGAAAATTACTAGTGATATGCATCTATAGTATAAAGCAAATCAGACGTAGATATGGCCACCCTTGCTACTTCCTGCTAAGTTTCCACATAATTTATTTGCTCCCCCCATTGTAGCTTTGCTGGCTGGTGCTTAGTTCTTGTTAGAAATGGAGAGTAAGTATGCAGCAACTCTGGAGTTGGCTGCGGGGAGACCTGCCGTAACAGAATGCCATATTCAGGGGGGTGAAGGTGTATGTGTGTGTGTATCAGGCGTATGTGTGTACGTCAGGTGTGTACCATGATACCATGTGTACCAGAGCTTTACTTCTGTTCTGTTCCCCATCTCCTTGTAAAAAGATATGCCATACATTTTGTTATTTCTAGATAATGATTGAGACCAATAAATAGCTCACTTTATACTTAGTGTCTTTTATGAAATACTGAATATATACTTGCCCCACCATTTTATTTTAGAGGAGAGGGTAATTTTGGTTTTGATGAGTAACATCGTAAACACTTAATAAATGCTTGTTGACTGGAAAATCTGTATTTTGGACTACAGTTCACATAGGGCAATTGTATCTTTTTCTTTCTAATAATGATTCACAACACAATGGGGATGATTTTGAGCTGTGAATCATTTCTAAAGTGCCCAAGGATTACAGTAGTTTCTACCAAGGCATTGTGGATTATATACAAAACAGCTAAATATTCCACTATGCTTGGGTAGAAAACGCTATTTCCCAGGGCTATTCTGTACATAATATTTCTTGTTTTATAGCTTCAAAAAGCCTAGAGGTGTCTAAATATGAAATAATAAACCAAACTAAGATATATTGGGACAATTGTCAGATAATAATAATGAAAGGATTTTCTTCAGAGGTATTCAATAAGTAGCTGTCCTTATATTTTATTTTCTTCTCATTTCCCTATCTTATTTTATTTCTTTTGCTTCCAGTGATTGTACAGGTAGATATGGATTGGTTTTTCACTTCTCCTTAATTTATTAGATTAATACATCCTTTCCTTTTTTTTTAGAATTATACTTTAAAATTCACTTTAAAAAATTTTGAGTTGTAGTTTCTCTCCCTCCCTCCAGTCTCTATCCCATCTTTGAGAAGGCAAGAGATATAAATAGGCAAGTTATACAAATACATCCTTTCTACATTTTCACTCTATCTCCTTTCATGCTTTAGGTACCAATTGGTCTTCCTTTGTGATACACCTACCTATAATCCACTGCCACCCTTCTTCCAAGGGCCAAGTATTCAGCCAGTTGACTGAAAACCAAGTTACCTTGGCTCCTGCCTAGGCAGGTTAAGGCATTGGGATTGATCAGTTCACAAACAGCTCTTTTATTCAGAATTTGAAATAAATTAATTTCTTAAAGATCTGGGTTTTTTTTTAAATGTCTATTTGGATTTTAATGGGTTTTTTTCTTTAAATCAAGAGTTCTCATTTTTCTCTGTCAGAGCTGATTGCTTCCTTTTATCATGTTTCAAATATTATTTTCAGAATAACCTCAACAAGAAACTTTTATAAGATATAAAACTGTATTTCCATGTTGATATAAGCTGAAAGTAAAATTGCCCTTGAACTGAGTAAACAACTTATACAGTTCATTCCAAACAACTGTTAAATTAATGACATTTTTGAACTACAGTATTAATAATGACTAGAAAAATCAGTGGTTAATACATTACTAAAGTTGTCTTAGGGAAACTTGAATAATAGATTATTTTTTTGTTGTTTTTCCAGTGTAGATAATTTCTGTTTAAATGGGCTTCATTTTTATGAATAGAATCTTGCCTTTAGTGAATCTCTTTTCACTTAAAAGGAACTGCCTCCCACCTAAGGACAGTTCAGTCAGTATTTGCACAAACCACTCATAAAGCTTGACCATATCCTGAATATCGTAAGGACTTTTAAAATGTGCAGATGGCAGTGGTCACCATTTACTTCACATCAATTCCTCTAGCATCTGATGCATGTGGTTTTATGAAACAGAAACTTCCTTAAAGGGGCACTAAAAACTCAGTGCTGTCATTTCTTAACTTTCTCATTGTGAGCTGATTTGTGGTAGCACTATATAGATCTTGAAGATTTTGTCGTAATTCAAATAAGACATTTTATTTGTGCAAACATCATCTTTAGAACAGTAATATGCCTGTTCCTTTTATTAGAGTCTTCTTAGCACTGTTCAATAAATTGGAATTCCACTTTGAATAATAATTTTGATCTCCTTAACCCCATTTAAGAAACTGAAATTCTCTCTCCCCCTCCTCCCTTTTCTCTCTTCTCCCAGAGCTGTAATTTTTTTTATATTATTTCCATGATCTTTAATTGATATCTTCTTCTTACATTGTAGGAAATAATGTTTCAATAAATATAGATGTAGACCCCAGGCATCCCACAATGCTTCCTGAATGTTTCTTTCTTGGTGCTGATCATGGTATGACAGTTTTATTTTTTAATTTTAACTAATTGTTGTTTAAAATAGACTCAATCTTTGTAGCCTTTGTTACTATTAAAAATGTTTTTTGCTTTTGCTTCAAATAGCATTATAGTTAATTGTATTAATTTTAAAGTAATATATAGTAATATATTTCTCCTTTGTTTTCTGTGTACATATCAGCAATTTGAATTATATCTAATAGTAATGATTATCAATGAAAATAATTGTTTTGGACTTTCTAACCATATAGTTTAAAAGCAAGCACTCAAATGTGTGAAAAGGAAGAAAAACTGATATGTTGAATTTTTTTTCCCTCAAGTGGTAAAACCCCTAGGAATTAAGCTGAGCAAGAATATACATATGTGGTAAGTTTGGGAGAAAACAATTTTAATTCTTTTTTCTGTGTTCAAGGCCTGATCTTCTAAATGCAATTTTTTAAAAGATTATTGAATTGAGAGTTAATGGATAAAATATTTTTACTTTTTATTTTTAGGGATTCAGAAAATAGCCTATTACAAAATTTGAAAAATGTTTTAGAAATTGAATTTCCGGAACGCACCATCCTGGAAAAATCTGTAAGTTATTCAGAAATAATACACTGTCCTAAAGAGAGTGACCTAATGAAAGTCAAATGATCTCCTTATATCTAACAGAAAGAAGCTGAAAAGGGAAGTAATTGGCAGAATATTATAACAAAGATTTCTGAACTGCAAGCAACAGTTGCATCAAAGAACTTGTTAACCTTTGATTGGTGGTTCTAAGTGTACTTTTTTTCATGGTCCTCATAGCAGTAAGGTGATTAATGACAGACATCATTATTATTAAAAGGGGGGGGGGGGCGGAAGGTTCAGAGTAGCTAATGAGGTATTTGTTGTTCTACACTATTCTCATGTGGATGACTGAAATAAAGTTCTAATTAGCTAGTAGAATTGCTTATGATGGTAGTGGTACAGCTTTTTCAATCTTAGCTATCCTATATCATACAAATAATCTTAAAGTTGATTTTTCAACAAAGTTGTTATTTTTTTAAGTTAGTTATATAATTACAAAATTCTAGAACTACTAATTCCAAGCTCCAGCCTTTACATATTACAGTGACATTTTGGCTGTTCTTTTTCAATATAATATGGGAAAATAATTCAAAGGTCCAAGCTTCATGCTAACCAAGAAAATAATCCTTTAGAGCATATTTATTGTGCCAGTATTATTAACTGAATAAGGAACTATTCCCTAACAAATATTGTTGGAATATACATAGTAATGATACTATCAAATGTAAATGATGCTTATTTACCTTAAAAAATTACTAAGTATTATTTTAAACTGCCCCACATCATTTTGCTATTTTAAACAAGGGAGTATGGAAATTAAATCACAGTTTTCATTTGAAGGATTTCACAATGGATTGTGGAATTTGTTATGCTTATCGCCTGGAAGGTGTCATCCCAGATCAAGTGTGTGATAATTCCCAGTGTGGACAGCCTTTCCATCAGACCTGCTTATATGAGGTAAACTGATGCTTAGAGTTCACCTTTAAGGTACATGAATAATATGAGGAACTGATTCTGTAGGTCATCCAAAATCTCAAGTCATGGCGTCTTCCACTTTCCATCTGCCCTTTTACCAAACCCACTGATGAGCACAAGGTATGTGATCATCTCTTCCCCCTTGTAAAGCTTCATGGTGCTTTCTATCTATTGTACTTTCTCACTGTGTATTGCATTAGAATTTGTTTTCTACCTGCAAGCCTTATTTCCTGTATTAGACTGTAATTGCTGATAGGGCAGGAAAGTCAACTACTTTACACTGTCCTGGTTTTGGATACAGTGGATACTCAATTACTTGATGAGTGGAAAATGTATTTGCTTTTATTTCATTTCTATTCTCTTTGGGAACACAGATAGTAATTAGTAATTCCATGTAAAAATTCATTTTAGGAAACCCTTTCTAGAGAATATTCTCCTGAGACATCAACCATTATTTTTCAACTCCTAGAGCAAATCATTGTGTCCAATTCTCCTTTCACGAACTCTTGCTGGCTTTAGACCCACTAGATTTAAAGTTATCCATAGTTTCTTAACTGCCAAATCCAATGGCCTTTTCTCAACCCTTGCCTTCAAAGGCATGTAGCCTTTGAGGCCACTGGCCACTCTCCCTGAATACTCTCTCCTTTCTGAATTCCCTCTTGGTTCCTCTTTTACCTGTCCACTGCTTCTCAGGCTCTTGTGATGGCTAACTATCCAAATCATGCCCCAACTAAAGGGGCACGCCCAAGGACCCAAAGACACTGGATCCTCTTATCTCTATACATTTTCTCACTAGGTGACCTCATCAGCTCTCATGGGTTTAATTATCTCCCACCAGAAGACTTCCAGTTCTGTATATCTGACCCTTGTCCAGCTGCCTAGTTAACATTTCAAAATAGATGTCCCGTGAGAACCTCAAACTTAAGCATGTCCAAAATCAAACTCATTATCTTTCACTAAAAACCTGCCTCTTTGCAGTTCAGGGGACTATTCATTATTCTAGTAATAATAGCTAGCATAGCACTTTATGGTTTAGTTATATACATAGATGTGTGTGTATAAATATAGATGTATATATCTTTATAGTTTGCAAAGTGCTATATGTCTATATATAAAACTATAAAATGCTATGTAACTATTTTTATATATCATATATGATATATATACCTATGTATATCATATATCATACCTGTGTATATCATCTTGTTTTATTTGCACAATCCTGACAGTAGTTACTGTTATCCCCATTTCACAGATGAAGAAACTGAAGAAGAAATTAAGATCACACAGCTTGTAAGTGTCAGAGGCAGGAGTCAAATTCACTTTTTCCTGACTCAAAGTCTGGCTCTCCAATCATATCACCTAGTTATGTCTAGCTGCTTCCAGCTACTCAGGCTTACAAATTCTTTATCCTTGACTCCTTACTGTCCCACATCTCACATGTTCAGTCATTTGCCAAATCTTATCATTTCTCCCTCCATATCTTTTGAGCTCCCCACCTCAAGTCCCTCCCCCACTGTAGTCAGTCCTTCTCCCAGACTTTCCTAAAGCACAGATCTAATCAAATCACTCTCCTAACTCAGTAAATTCCACTAGCCTCCTCTGGCCTTTAGGCCACTTCATACCCTGGCTCCATTTGGATTCATAGCCCAGTCAGACTGACTTTCTTTTGCTCACACATGGCCTTCTATTTCCCCATCTCTGCACCCTACTTCTACACTACACTCCCTTCTCACCTACATTTTGTAGATTCTCTCATTTTCTTCAAATACATCTTTCCACATGAACTCTACTTTTCCTTCCCCCCCCATTACCTGTTATTTGTTTTATAAGTACAGATACAGATAGACATATATCCGTTTTGTTTCTCCAAACTTAACGTAAGGTCCTTAAGAATAAAGACTTTCATTTTGTCTTTGTATTCCCACCACTGAGCATAGTGCTTGGCACATAGTAGGCACTTTAAATTGTTTACTTGTTGATTGAGTGAGAAACTAGATAATTAAAGAAGATATTTGATTCCCGAGGAGTTGAGTCAGTGGCACATTGAAGACTTGCTTCAGTAACACAGCCTACTATTGTAAAGAACTCATTAGGAAATATGATCAGTCCGTTCTATGTGCAAGTCAGTGTTACTTTTGGACTAAGTCCGTTTCAGTTCAGCAGACATTAAATGCTTACTCAATGCCAGGTGCTTTGCTAGATGCAGTGGCTTCAGATATAAAAACAAAGCAGTTCCTGCCCTTGAGGAGCTTAAAATCTACTAAGGGAAATTGGCAGGTGCATGGAAAAGGAAGTGCCAAGTAATTTGAGTAGGGAAAAACACTTAACTTGAGGGAATCATTTGAGGAGGGAAAAACACTTAACTTGAGGGAATCAAATGGCTCCCAGAGAAAGTAAAAACCAAATCTGGACTTTAAGGAATCTAAGGATTCTAAAAGGCAGAGGTGAAAAGGGAAGGTGTCCAGATATGGGATACAGCCTATGAAAAGGCAGGGACATAGGAGATGGCATATCCAGTTTAGGGAATAGCTAATAATCAAAGAATATTTTTTGTTTTTTACCATGAAACCTATGCTGAGGTGTTGGCATTTCTGTAACTCCGGCAAGACCACTGTTCTTAAACCAATTTACTAAGTATTGCATATTGTACAAAAGCGATTCTGAAACTTATGTCATTCCTTTACCAAAGTAAGTATAGAATGACAAAGTGTGAACTTTCGATCTCCAGACAGTATAAGAAAACTATTAAAAATGTGCTCCTGATGTGTTTGCTTTCCAAAGTAAATCATTACAACTGAAAATGTTCATATGCCGAAATAGAATATCTCAATTCCTTACAAAGGGGAAGAAAAATTTTATTTTTGGCTATTTTGAATATTGGCCTTGTTGCTCTAGAATTGATTATAATCTATAATCTCTCTCTCTCTTTCTCTCTGTCTCTCTTTACCCCGCCCCATCTTTATAGTGGTTGAGAGGTCTACTGACGAGCAGACAGAGTTTTAACATCATCTTTGGTGAATGCCCATACTGTAGTAAGGTAAGTGTAAATATCCTTAACTGTAGCTAGCTGAATAAAACATTAAAATAATGTCAGTTAAAGAACACTGGAACCGCTTTTCAAATGTTTTCCAAGTTGACTTTTCTATAAAATGAATTACCTATCACCAGTTTTAAATTTACATATTGGTACTTTGAGAAATTATAACAACTTTAATTACAGTTTTCATCAATAAAACTCAAGCCCACAGTAGTTTGCAGAGCTTTAGTCATGGGAGTCATGATTGAGATACCTAACAGCTATTAAATCATGGTAGTCATTTAATTTTTGTGAGCCTCAGTTTCCAAATCTATAAAATGGGGTACAATAATACAGCTTCTCTTCTTCCATGGTTTTTGGGAAGAAAGTGCTTTATAACCTGTAAAACATTTTGCAAATGTGAATTGTTTTTCAAAATATAACATTACACCATTTCTATGATTCAGAGGTTTTATTTTTGCAAGTTCTATGTATTTAAAAAGTATTCTCTCTCTTCCAAGCCAATTACATTGAAAATGTCTGGAAGGAAACCCTAAAACAAGAACTTGAAACATTTCTTTAGTAAAGAAGACAAAATTAAGAAGATAACCAGAAGGAATTTAGTGGATGTCTTCAAAGAAAATACAAAGAAAGAACTACTAAAATTAAAAGAAAAAATATGGTTAAGCTGTAATGATACACATCTGCCTTGGTCTCTTCACTGAGTGTAAGCTGGGAAATAGTGGACCAAAACCCTGTACTCTCATAATTTTTTAAGTCCATAGCCCTAGCATTGAGGTGAGTGTGCCTTTCATGTGTATAAGAAGATGGAAGCTGCCTGGATATACCTGGACTAGGAAAATCTTGATTCGGTCCATGAAATGAGTTTGAAAAATGCTCATAGCTGGTTTTATTGGGGAGTCTTTTTACTCCTGATAGAAATTCTTGATGATGCTGATGTTTCTGTCTTCTCATTGTGCTTTCCTATGAAAGAGTAAATACATATTTAGTTATATACTTATACTAATACTAAACAAATAATTATACAGGAAGTTCTTATTTTGATGACTTTTAAAATTTTTGCCCAAAACTCTCTGAATAAAGATATAAAGAATTTAGAGGGAGAAAAAAAATGTGTTTTCTGGCTTTTTTTATATCCTAAATTTTTCTGTTAAAGGTTTCAACATGGGGAATATACTTAACACAGAACTTAAAATTAATATGTGTAGGTATTTTGTGGACATCAATACTAGATACCATTCTGTACAGTTTAATTTTTATATTGGAATGATTTACACTTAATCATACATAAAAGCCTCTAAAATTTTGATCTTAAAAAAAAAACATTTAAGCAATTATCTTTTACTTACATTTCCTAGTTTAGGTTATAATTCAGATGTTTTGGGTTGTTATTAAAAAGGCTTACCTGCATATTTTCTCACCATTGGAGTCACAGTCAACCCACTATAGCCTGACCACTAAACTTAACACTAATTTTTCTAATAGATTTTTCAAGCCAAGGACCACTCTAGTTGGCTCTTCATCTGATTAGATACAGCAGTTCTCCAAGAACTGTTACTTCCAACTCTATGAATATAATATAACTAATGCATTTTAAAGAGGTTGTGATTTATATCAGAATAGGAATTCATGATCACACTAATAGATACTTAAAATATTTTCATTCTTATTTTGGTAAAGATAATAATAGGTGGGGGAAAAGTCACTCTGAAGGGCTAAAATTCCATGTTCCTTCCCAAAGTGGGGAAAATACTTCTAATTAAGAAGCATATAATGTATCTACATACCAGTATATTACCTTCACCTGCATTTATACTAAATTTTGCATTCAGTTATACCGTGTCAACAAAGTAAGGAAATTGCCATTTTGATTCACTTAATAATTTTATTTTAAAATACATCTCATTGCTATCTTTTGCTTTTACACCTAAGATTTTTCAAAGCAGACATATCTAATAAAAATGATAGCAGTTAACATTTGATAGTGCTTTACATACGTATTCATTTGACAATAAGAAACAAGCATAATTAAAAGTTCTCTTTTTGAACTTGATGTAGGTGTGTATCTGCATTGAATAATACGAAGTATATATATTAATTAACTTTACAATCACAATGGGAAATTTAATAATAGATTCGGGGATGCATTTAAAGCCAACTTCCTTTGGACAATGACCCTAAAAACCAAGTTTTCTTCTTCACTTTTCTGCCCTGGCGTACCAGTCATCATGCAACTTATAAGTAAAGATCAGACAACAAGACCTACTCCTTCCATTTCTCCCAATGTTCACATTTCACTAAAACAGTGAGTACTGTTGCCTTCTCAGGTGTGCAGTACCACTCAATAATTTTATTCACAGTAAAGAGCAAAATGAGAAATGCCAAAAACAAATTCACTTTAATAGCAATAATAACAATAGTATTTATATAGTACCTACTATGTACCAGGTAACCGGGCTAAGCACACAAATATCATCTCATTCATTCCTCACAACAACCCATTTTACAGTTGGGAAAACTGAGGCAGGTTTTTAAGTGACTTGCCCAGGGCTGGGTCATACAGCTAGTAAAGACTGAGGCTGTATTCTAATTCTGTATTACTTAAGGCCCAGCTCTCTATCCATTATTTTTACTGGATCCCTGTATTACTGTACCAATTGTAAAGAGCAACAGGAAGACCCTAAAGCAGGGGTCCTGGATTCTCATAACTTGGCTGGCTTCCCTACCAAAAACTCTAGAATCAAAATAAATTCTTTAGCAACACTAGAGAGCAGTGTCTGAAAGGCAGCAAAATCACACCAAGCACAATCCAGGGATGGTTAGGAAAACACACACTTGAGAGCTACATCTGTGAACACTAGGGACATTCTCTGCCATGCTGGTTAAAGGCAAAAACAATAAAAGCAGTGATTTGACAAGCCAAAAATGCACTGGGGGGGTGAGGTAGGGGAACAGAACAGCAGTAACTAGAAATCATCAGATGCTCCTGCTTTCAGTGAGTTATCTTTTCTTACATATAAACAGTCACAGCTCAGAACCAACAGTCACACACTAAGAAGAGTTTGAGGAAATTACCATTTTGTTCAGTGCAGACACCCACCTGTGTGAACAAGTTCATAAAGACCTCATTTTCATTTTGCCTTTTCTTACTGTCCAGAAGGGTTACTAATAGATGTTATGTGTCTGAACCAGTCACCTGCTGAAGGGTGAAAAGTCAAACACCCACCAGCACGGTAAGTCTGTAAGTCATTCATCAGTGCAAAATGCAGCTCTGTTGACAAGGCTGCAACCTAGCTGCATGTGATTACAAGGGTCAATTCTGGGAGATACTAATTCCAGAGTACAGGCTACGTCGGAGTATTTCTAACAGTTCGTAAGCTAAAAAAATAAAGTGCATTTCATTATATTCTTGGGATAATGAAAGAAAACAGCACTTGGAAACAATATGTACTCACTCTGATCTTTCCTCTGTGATAACCAGTGTCAGCTGCTTTGATTAGATCAGCTGGATATTTTTCTGTCTCTTATTTAACAAAGCCACACAACCTCGGCTCTTGGGAGAAAATAAAATGTCTTTATTCCCAAAGGGCATATTCTAATGAAACATTAAGGGAAAAACAAAACAAAAACCTCTTACCTGAGCTGTTTTGCTTTTAATCAATCCAGCCAGCTTCTCCTCTTTTTGTACCTGTCTCCGGGTTACATGAGACTCAGCACTTCTCTCATCTTTTGACTTGCTTTGAACTTGGTTGACTTGTTTTGTGATAGGCTTTGGTGCAGTAACCTGTTGCTATAAAGTATGTAACAAGTACAATGAAAAAAAACTGTCACATGCAAGAGAAAATGTATTCTGGAGCCCTGAAAATTCTAAATCTGGTAAATTTCTTTTTTCCCCCTCTTTTTTTTTAATGTTTAGCATTTTATTTTTCCCCAGCTAGATGTAAAAACAATTTTTAACACTGATTTTTAAAACTCTGAGTCCCAAATTCTCTCCCTTCCTTCCACCCCAGCACACATCTCCATTGAGGAAGGCAAGCAGTTCAATATAGGTTATACATATGTAGTCATGCAAAACATTTTCATAAGTCATGTTGTGAAAGAAAACAAAGACCAAAAAAAACCTCAAGAAAAATAAAGTTAAAAAAAAGTATGCTTCAATCTGTATTAAGATGCCATAAATCAGTTCTTTCTCTGGGATAGCATTTTTCATCAAGTCCTTCAGAGTTGTCTTGGATCGTTGTATTGCTGAGAATAGCTAAGTCATTCACAACTAAACATCTTACAAAATTGCTGTTACTTTCTACCCAGTACATTTCACTTTGCATCAGCATTCAAGTCATTCAGGTTTTTCTGAGAGCATCCTACTCATCATTTCTTACAGTAAAATAGTATTCCGTCATAATCACATACCACAACTTGTTCAGCCATTCCCCAATTGATGAGCATCCCTTGAATTTCTAATTCTTTACCCACAGAAAAGAGCTGCCATAAATATTTTTGTACGTATGAGTCCTTTACCTTTTTGTGTTTTCTTGGGATGTAGACCTAGTAATGGTATTGCTAGGTCAAAGGGTATGTATGTAGGCCTGGTAAATTTCAAGAACAAAAAATTAAAAGGAGAACATCAATTGGACAGTAAGGAGAAACTGTTGTATCAGGCAGAATCCTGTCTATTCCTCATCAGTAACACAACACCAATTAAAATTAGTGCTGCTATATGCTCTCTTCAAAAGTCATCTCTAAAGATAACTTGCATATTGAAAAAAAGCATTTTTACAGAAAACTGTTTGTCATATTTTAAAGCTGCACATGAATTCATTATTAACCTTTGCTGGGAGTAAATTCAGTTAAGTCTTTGAAATTTAAATTCTTATTAATTAACTACATCTTAGTTTCCTACCTTTGCAGTGAGCCTAATTAATGTGAAAGTCTAAAATGAGATGATGACGACTCCCTTTCACATAGGTGATTGACCTTTTAGCAATATAAATAATAGTTTATATTATCTGCTCTTGAATACCAGGGGGATGCCCTGCAAACTGTGACTAATGCAGGGATGTTAGGTTTTGGGGGTGTTTGATACTCAACATCCTTCAAGCAGGTATTAAAATGGAGGTGGTGCCCCCTGAAATGCACAAATAAAGAGAAAGTAGAAGCATTTCTGCCAAAGTATAAGGCAGAGCAGCAGCTTTAGACCTCAAACAGCTGAGAGAGCAGGGATTAAATAAGGGGCAAGAGATGAGAACATCACAAAGGGGAAATAATGGAGGCACCAGTGCCAAAACAGAGAATGAACTACAATGGCTAGGCAAGCAAAGCTTCAATTTGTAGTCACAGTTTAGCCTCTTTTGCCAAGTGCTTGGTGTTCGCCCCTTCCTCCCCTTTAAAATATGCTGGCATATTGTGTATAGGTCTAAGCTGTCACAACAACATCTTGTATCTTTTTTTTTTTTTTCAGCAGGACCCAGCTTATCACAAGGATGGCATCCCCAAGCCTTTTACTACTTCCACTTTGGAAATGCATTTCCTAATTACTCAGGGGCTATTTATCAATACCACTCCACCCTTTCATACAATTAAAAAAAGATGGTCTACTTCCAAGAAAACAAATGCGCTAAACAAATACATATACCATCACCAGCCCAAAACTCAAGGTTTTCATTATTGTTCCCAGGTCTGGCTCTCCTTAAATGACCTAAGACATTTAAATGTGGGCTTACATTCTCTTGTGAAAGAGAACAACATAGAAAAAAACCTGTGCACCAGTAGTGGGATTTGGGGCACAAACAGTAAAGGATATAACCTTGATAGAGAGCTCCTTTATAAAACCAAGCAGATAGGAAGGGGAAGGGAAAGGAATATGAAAAAAGGATCTACAAAGTTGAAACTGAAAACAGTAAAAGTTTTTCCCAAAAGCTACAGGCCTAATGAATTAACTGCTAGTTAAAAATCCCCACAGGAAACTTCCATATGATCAAGGGAGATACTGTACCTAAAGCGCTTTGTAAACCATTAAAACACATAAGTGTCAGCAGTTCTATATTCAAATATAGTTCAAATGTGGATACTTTTCCATTTCCCAGTTAAAATCTTGTTTAAGAGACCAGCTACTAAAAATACAAGAGGGTTTGACTACATACATTCTTAAAACTATTGGGGAATGATAGTTCAAAAAGATGAGTTTATAACATGGGGTTTAGAATCAGATTTACTACCACCTTGTTCATCAAATTAACCTTGTACTTGTCATTTATGCTGCTTCGCCAAATGTTCTATTTTGTAGTCCTTTAGATCACAAAGTGTATGTTTTAAAGGAATTGTAGGGAAGGGGAGGATGATGCCAGCCTAACGTATGGGAGTATGGTTCCTTCCCCCTCCATTTACTGAGTCCTTTACCCTATGATAATCTCAGATGGTAGTTGCTACCTTCAAGTGGTACCCACAAATCCCATCTACAGTTATCTCTGGTAAGTGGTCACCTAGTCTGTTCTTTAAGACCTTCATAGTAAGGGGGCGGGGGCTGGGAGAAGACTGTCAGAGAATGGACAGCTACCTAAGGCAAACCACCCCACTTTAAAGATAACTCTCCATTGGTAGGAATTTTTCCCTATGGTTTAGCTGAAATCTATTTCTGCAGGGGTGGGGAGTGAAGGGCTACAGAGGGGGATAATCCAGCTGGTCCTAAATAGAGTCTAAAAAAGAACATGGATAACCTGGCTACAAAGAAACTACCAGAATGGGAGACATTGATAAACTACATAGCATCTAGAGAAGACTAGAATGTTGAAGTGGCCTCAGGTCACATGACACAAACACTGACGGAACTGTGGACATGTGACCTAGAGAAGAAAAGACTGATGGGGAATGCAGTATATGCTTTCAAATAAAATATTGGTTTGCTCTCAGAGAGCAGAACTAAGACCAATGAAAGAAAGCTATAGAGATGCAGATTTCAAATAAATGCGAGGGAAAAGTTCCAGATAATTAAAGCTGTCCAAAAGTGAAGTGTGCTGCCTTGAAAGGTCGTGCATAGCCTCCTCCATAGAGGTTTTAAAGAAAAGACTAGATGGCCACCCATCAGGGACTACCGTGTGTTCATCCTTCGTTGCTGAAGAAGACCATGCCATCAGAGAAATGATGACATGACTTGCACTTGACTTTGTTTTGAGTGAGGGAGGGCTGTGCAGGTCACCAGCCTCACTTTCTCTTGAGCCATCTGGGTCCAGTGACCAGATATTCATCAGGATGACTGGAGATGACCCAGGATGAGACAGTTGGGGTTAACTGACTTGCCCAAGGTCACACAGCTAGTGAGTGTCAAGTGTCTGAGGTGAGATTTGAACTCAGATCCTCCCGACTCCTGCACTGGTGCTCTATTCACTGTACCACCTAGCTGCCCTGATGAGACTAGTAGGTACCAGTTGGAGTAGATAACCTCTAAGAGCTGTTACACCTGAGATTTTTGTCATTCTTCACCTGTGTGATTTATCTGTATCCTCTCATTAATTCCTCACAGAGCCTAACTAAAAGATGGATATCTTCCTCTAGGTCACGGGGGTTTTTTGGGGTTTGTTCTTTTTTTTAAGTATCAGAACAGTTTGTTCTCTTGAAAACACTAAACAATTTCTCAAATTCAATCCAATCTTCACTCTTGCTCAATTTTTAGACTTATTCACTGTCCATCTACAGGGCCTATCCAGGATATATGTTAAAACTAATGAACAGACTGCATGATATAATATAATATAACTGCATGATATAATCAGAGCAATTATTACCCACCTGTTTTTTCCTCGTGTGGCTGTAAGCCTGATCTTGAGTGGCTATGGACTCAATAATAAAACTAGCATTTGTATAGTGCTTTAAAATTTGCAAATGCTTTACAAATATCTTATCCTTTTACAGGTAATAGAACTTAGGCAGGTAGAGGTTAAGTGCCTTGTTCAGGGTCACACAGCTAGTGTCTGAAGCTATATGAACTCAGGTCTTCTTGATTCCAGGTCCAGCGCTCTATGCACTGCGCTACCTAGCTGCCTCTGTTAAGGAGGTCATGTTATAATCAAGGAATTGATGTAATCTGCACAAAGTCATTGACAAAAGACAAACAGGATCTCCTAGACTGCTTTGCTGTATATGGAATCCCTCTTTCATTTAGGCGCCTGACCAGAGAGCCTACAAGGCAATAGTAAATACGTTTGCTGAGCAAATGCTTACTTGTTCATGCTTTACTTGATAGTGATAATCAGAAGATGACCAAACAGTTCTTTCTCTGAATCCAGCAAAAAATCTTGCACGACTTTAACATGGGATACATACTTGGCTGAAGGACAGCTATGAAGACTGCATTTTGCTATAAAATTTAATGCTTTTTGATAATCAAAAAACAAATACTGCGGGGTCTTGCATTATCCCCACCCTTAGGTCAATTGAGTGTTTGTGGTCTACCATGTACAATCAGCAAAGCCTCTCTATCCACTTCTGACCAGTTGGTGACTTTACTCAAAATATGCAGCACTATTTGGAATTTCCAGGTGTGTTATTAATTCTGGATAACTGAGAACAGACTTCTTCACTTTTCCCTTTCAGGAACTGGATGCATTTTTTTCCCCGGGATACTCCTTGTGATGGGCTATTTTCTAACCGCTAATTAAAATGTATCATTAAAAAAAAATTTTAAGAAACCAGTAACTCTTCCATATATACTCAGAAGAAAATAGCTTTTTATAACAGACAGATCCACAGACCTTTTTGTCCATTTTTTTTCCTGAAAATTGAGTCATGGGAACCCTTTTGTTTACTTTTTATATTACACACTATGAGCAAAAAAAACAAAAACCTAAGAACAATGAAGCTAAGAGTTTGAAATATACTCCATGCAGAAAACAAAAGTGGTACCATGTAAAGCACAAGGAGAAAATCCTAGATTTTTAGATGTTTTTTTTGTTATACACACTCTCCATCATTGAAAGTTTCCTGTATTCAGTTTACCTCAGTCTCTTATGCTGTCATATTTTTACGGAAATTTTCTAATGTATTTTCTGGAATAGTATGAAAATAGATTCCTTTTGCTTTAGTGTGAGAGGTCTTGCCTTGGAACCAGGAAGATTTAATTCAAATTCTGCCTCTGACATATAATATACATGGTGCTTTATATTGTGTATATATATGCAATATAAAGTGATATATATATCATACACATATATATATCACAAAGTATTATATGCACTAGATCATTTAAGCTTCCCAACTAATCAGACCTGAGTGATACCATATTATTTTCTTCATTTTAGAGATGTGGAAACAGGTTCAGAATGATAAAGTGATATACCCATTGTTAGATGGCCAACGTCAGAAGCAGGATTTGAACCTGGGTTTTTCTAACTCCAAGCCTGGCACTTTATCCATGAGACCATGTGACCTCCTTTGTGGCAGGGCACATTTGTCTCAATGCCACAGATAGCACTCTAAGCTCATTTAGAGAAAACTCTGAGCTGCATCAGGGGAGAGAATTTGCACCCAACAAATCTTCAGGAAAAATGAAAATTAAAAAGTTTAAAATATTAAATAGAATGCTTAGCTGCTTGATGAAAATGCTTATTTAACCGAAATTACTTATGTGAGCATATATATGTATATATATATATATGTGTAATATTTTATACTATAAATCTGATATAAATTTTTATTTAAGAAAAACCCTTAAGAAATACTCTTAAGTTAAAAAAAAAAAATACTTAGTCAACCACTGATTATATATATTTATATGACAGATACTTTTAAAAGCTATATCCAGGCTAACATGACAGTAAATTTTGTTTTTAATGTCTATTATTTAAGACATTGGTTAATTTTCCGATATTCTCATGAGTCAGTGTTTTGTTTTTGCCTCTCACACCTACTAAATGCCCTGAGCTGAAAGAACTAAGGCAAAATATTATTTCAGGTTGAGGTACCTGACAATAAAGAATTTTACACTCTATTCTTTTCCTATAAAAGGGGTTTCATAAAATATAAAAAAAATCCTTTGGACTTTCTTGATAAAAATAAAGATTATGGTGGTATAATCTAAATTTTTATATCAAAGGAGGATATAGATATCACTTTTTATATTAGCGTCTTTTATATTTCAATTAAGTTTACTAAGCTGAAAAACTACAAAAATGAGAAAAAGCTGCTTAAATTAGTGCAGATTAAGTGGTGACCATTATTGTAAGGGAAATGTATGTCAATGAAATAGCTTTTCTGTTTTGTTGCAAAAGTGATAAAAACACAAAAGTCAATAAAACTGTTAAAATAAGTCACAGTAATTACCAAGATCAAAATCCAGTGGCTTTTTATTAAACATGAACTTTTGTTCTGCCTTCTACAATACGTAAATAGTGCTGACAATTGGTTTGTGAGCCACTTGCTACAATAAAACGTAATTGTATCATGAGAGAAAGGTGACAATCAGGAGATCATGAAAAAATTACATATTCTCACTGGTAGTTAATTAGCCATGCAAAACCTCCTCAAACAGATATTCTCTTCTATTAGGAATGATTACTATGCAGGCCTACAGATGTCAATACCACAGTCATTCAAATACTTCTTTCCCTACTAATTGAAGGTTGTAAAGCTCTGGTGCCAAGGTTTTGCTTCCAAAGAGCTAATTTATGACTAGAAGGATATTTTATGTCTTCAGTTGCAGCAGCTACAAAACTCAGCAAATCAGAACCATCTGTGCACTGATACTTGACTCACCATTCATCTAGCAGCCTATCAGTCACATTAGTTTGCATCTTGCATTCTTGGCTCATGTACACTTGTGATGATCCAAAGTTCACAAAAAATATTAAAAATGAATGGCACCCTGACCCTGTCTTATTGCACACGCATCAGAGAAGAAACAGGTCTTTTGCATAAAAGTAGTTTCCCTGAAGGAGCAGAACTGTTTTTTTTGTTGCAGGTTCAGTAATCTCACTAATGGCATCAATCTTAGTCGCTTTTTTTTATTTTTCAAATCTGCCTACCCAAGCTTTCAAGACTGAAAAAAAAAAGTGGGAGAGACAGAGGGTAGGAAGGTAGAACCATAAAAATGATGTCTGTTTTGTTTTCAATATGTCATTCTAGAAAAATCATCATGCAGCACGGCATACAAATAATGTAGAATATCATCACCTCAAAACTGACCAAATTGTTGGAGGAAAACAGAGGCAAGAAAGTGAATTCAATGCTTTGACCAATAAAGGCAACTTTGCCTTTAATCTAGCGATGAGAGGTCAGGTTTTTCTTCAGGATACTAATAATCTAGTTATTTTTTTTCCTATTCCTACTGCTTTCACTTGAGAAACTATGGGTTTATCAAAACTACTTGTGGCAGTTTTCTTCCTTGAGAGATGACATCCTGGAGTTTGGGCCAAATGAGGGGAAACAGGAATCAACAAACCTAATGACCAAGAAATTTCAGGACCAGACTCATTTGGGGACCTAAATCAGTTTCCTATGGCACAAAAGTTTCATAAAAAGGTAATCACCAACTCCTAAGGACCACATTACTTACTTTTTGATCTCTGGAGGAAGCACTTGGACTCCTGGTATATCCAGCAGCGGAAAATTCCAGTAGTCCTTTCTGGAGTATTCCACTTGATTCCAATCCATCCAACAGGATTTTCTTTAGCATTTGATAGTTGGGCTTTTCATCATATGCTAAACCATTGGCACATGCCAAAAACTGGGCAATTTCACCTGAAAGGCATTTTTTTAAAATGTCATTTCTTTCTGTGAAAAATGTTAAATTTCTTTTATAGCTTCAAGTTCTTTGTCACCTATCAGAAAACCCAAATGCCCAAAGACAAATGTTTTCCAGGCTCTCAAAAGTACTGAAATAAAGTGATCTATGTATTAATGGAGTGGGATGGAGCACAGGTTTGAAGTAAAAATGAACGCTTTTTAGTTGCTTATATACTATTCTCACAGACAGAATCCAAATCTGGATTTGATGACTATAATTTTTTAAAAATATAAACATTATAAAGCGATAATGAAGTAGATATATTCAGTAGTTAGGCAAAAAAGTTGCTTTTTTTAAAAAGTAACATCTCTACTCAAGGTTATTTGGCCAGTAGACTGACAGCATTCCTAGGGAAAAGAATCTCAGCAGGTATCAACTGAGGTTCCTACTTAGTGGCTACAATAGTATATTAAGGAATGGCCTTGTGTTCCAGGTTCTCATCCAGGCTTGACACCCTGAAGTTCTGTACATCTGATGAGACCTTTCCATTCACCGTACAATCTTCCTGACTAATGGAGCTGAAGAAAGGGAGGAGTTTCTCAGCTGGTGCAATCTTGCATGCATTGGTTCTGTATTGGGAAGTATCATAAAAAATGCACAGGCAGATGTGAGGTGCACTGAAAGTCAGCTGGTACCCAAGAAATGAGGTGCAACCACAGCTGTGATTCAAGTGGACACACTATTTTTCATTCTTGTTTCAAAGGATCGAGATCTGAAATTTAGGGCATAAGATGCTCTAAGTAAGAGCTTTTAAAAATCAGCATGAAAACGAGTGACTGTGTTGTCCATTTTCAGTGGATCCCAGAAATCCAGAGTTTTGTTTTTGTTCCCTTTAATGATTCTTTACACAAACATATGTGCTCTTCATTCCCTACTTAGATGTTTTCATTCTGTGGCAAGAGCATTCAGGAAAACTGCAGGTGTTGGCAGAAAGGGGTTTCCTACCCCCTACATATCCCCCATCATGCAGGCAGAGGTGGTGATGGTGGTGGTGGTGTGGGAACTACAGGGTCCTTGGCACTCTCCCCTGATCCCTCCTGGCACAAATGGCAGCAGGGAGCTCCCACATGCCAATTCCCCCATTATAGCCCAGTCAGTGACTCTTTGAAAGCATACAGCTCAGGGCTACTCCCTGGGAGCCTATGGCTTAAATTAGTGCCCTTGGTGGCAGTGCAGTTGCATCAAGAACTGTGAAACTACAGCTGACAGCGGTGTGGTCTTTCTGAACTACCCTGGCCACTAGGGCAGCAGCTAGTTGCTGGAAAAACAGTGCCAAGAATGCACCCTCCCCTGACCTTTGCTGTTGAAAAATCAAATTGTTTGACCTATCCTTGGCACTGCTATTGCACCCCCCCCCCCCCGAACTCCCTCATCCACTTAGGTTTTTGGCCCAATTTTTAAGTGACATAACAGGGCAAGGGTTGGTTTTTCCCCCTAGATCAATTTACAAGGTATGATGTTATCTTGCCCGCTGTCAACAAGAACTGTTATCAATCAGCATTTTGAGCTATTATAGCAGGGTAGAGACCATCAATCAGGAAACATTTATTTCGAAATAAAAACAGCATTCTTGCCTTCAAGGATCATGCATTCTACTGAAGTGACAATGAATAATATGACATAACGTCCCTAGTATATTCGAACAGGTGAGGAGTTATGGTGATATGAGGCCTATTTACAGGATAAATAATTCTGCATAAATTTTGTCATCAATCACAGCTTGCTTGTGAGTCATTCTTTTCTATTCCACAATGCCAAGAATTGGCCTCCCTTCTTCCTTTTCCACTACCTCCACCTGTTATTTCCAGTCAGGATTTCCTCTTTCCCTGCCCCCCTAGGAATAAAATCTATTCTTGCATAGAACCTTTGTAAGGTTTTCTGAGGGTTTTTACTGCTTAGTAAAAAGAGTAAAATGGCTCCAGTTTATGCTGACCTCTCCCCCCACCCCCACTTTCCACTTAGATTCTGCAAGGAAAATCAAAGACACACGTAAGAGAGGAAGGTCTCTTGTTCCACAAGAAGAACTGAAAACATCCCTATTTTAGAAGAGGGGAAAGTCATACTCAGTCTATCCCAGACATTCCATTATAAGAACAAAATTCTGGGATAAAGAACTGCCAACTCAATGTCCACATCTGGATGTGTCCTGTAGACAGCTTAAACTCAACATATCAAACAGAAATTACTGTATTTTCCTCAAACTCATTCCCTCTCCAAACTTCCTTCTTTTTGTTGACTACATCACCAACTACCCTTCCACTTGCCAAAGTCTGCAGCCTTGGACTCACCCTTGACTTTTCTCTCTCCATCATCCCCCACCCAATCAGATGCCAAGTTTTGTTGATCCGACCTCCACAATATTTCTTGCATCTGTCTCCTCTCCACTCAGTCTCTATTTCCCCTCCTATCTAGTTCAAGACACTCATTAGCTCTCACCTAGACTATTTTAACAGCCTCCTAATTGGTGTCCCTAATGCTAATCACACCCCACTCCAATTTATCCTCCATATAACTGCTGAACCGAGATTCCTAAAACACACCACCTTGTTAACTTCAACCCAAATATCAATGACTTCCTATTGCTTCTAGGATGAAATACAAAACCTGTTAGGCACCTGAAGTCCTCCCCTCCACGATAAGGCTCCCTCCCATTTATCCTTCCAGTATTATTTCTATTGCCAACCCCCCTCCCCATTCACTTTCTTTTCTAATCAAACTAGTTGCCATTCATAAACAACATTCCATTTCCTGTCACAGTGCCTTCACACAAGAGCTCCTATGTGCCTGGAATAGACTTTCTCCTCACCCCTTTCTCCCTAGTTTCATTCTAAGCAGAGTTCAGATTGGCATCCTACATGAAGCTTTTCCCCCCATTTGTTAGTACTCTCTCCCTGCTTAAATTACTTTATTATTTTCCCTTTGTATATGACAGGGCTTTATTTTTTTGGATCCCCTTTGTAGCCAAGTATTAGTTGCTTAAATACTTTGATCTGAATAAGGACAGAACCTCTGGAATGGAGACAAAGAGACAGGATAAACCAAGGAGACTATGAACAAGATCCGTAGGTACTCATTAGAGAACAAGAGAAAATGGTGAGGATAGTAAAGGAGTGTTTTGCCTTCCTCTTCTCCCATATCCTTTCTTCTCATCACCTCTCATCAAGCCATGGGCAGGCTTTAACCACAACCTGTCCTGAGGTCAAATTGAAAGCAAGACTTTGGTTGAGTTGAAGGCATTCCCAGAAAGGAACAGCAAAGAGGGAAGGGAACGAGTTACTGCTCTTGCCAGATGTCTGCAAGGAATGCAAGAGTACATAAATCATAGATGGTACTACCAGAAACTAACCACTATTTATGAGTAACAGCGTGTCTGTGGAGATATATGGGGAGTTCCAACTTGGAATGTCCATACTACACCTCTCCTAAGCCAAAGTCCTGGACAGCCCCTGCCACAACCCAAAAACTACTGAGGAGTAGAGCCTCTGCCTTCCTCCCTCATGTCAAAGTAACTCCCATAAAGTAGGATGAAATAGGGGCTTTGAACTCCCTTTCAGTACCTTTTGGACACATCTCCATACTTAATGGATCAATATAATACTTCTAATATTTTTTCTTTGAGCATTAAAAAATTAGTTACTGGCCTCCCTCACCCTCATCACAATCTGCTACTTTCCAATCAATATTTCTCTCTTTTCCCCTTCCCCTCCATACTGCACAGCCCCTCCTCTCCACCTCCTTACTGCTGGTGGCCTTCTCCCTAAGGTACCTTCTGTGTACATGTTGTAGATCTTATAAGTATGGAATTGTTTGCATATTCTCTCCCCTATTTGAATGTGAGCTCCTTGAGGGCAAGAACTATGTATCTATCTGCCTTTCCTGGCTTAGCACTTTCAAACACAGTGCCTGACAAATGATAAACCCTTAATGAATGTTTGTTGACTGATTCACTAGCAAAAATCAGGTCTTTTGTGCCAAGCAGGGAACAAAGGGAAATTCCAAAAGGTGGTAGCTAAAAAGAAATCTTTAGGACCATCCCACTGGACCAGCTGTTCCTATGGGATGGAAGGAATCTTCCAGGGCCTGGGATTTGAGAAAGAGAAACACTGAAGAAGGTAGAGAAAAAACACAGCAACCTGACTCCTAAATGGTGAATTACTGTCAACCTGAAGCATTAAGATGTTGGCACTTTAACTTTGGAGGTAACAAAAGAAAATCTTGCATCTTAGAAGAGGTATTTAGTTTTAGAATTACAGAACTAGACTATGGGCAGCTTGAGCACAGGAAATATTTTTCTTTGTAGCCCCAGTATTTAGTATAGTGCTTGGTGTATAGAAGATACTTAATAAATGCTAGTTAAAAGACTGGCTAAGATGTAGGGAACATTAGTAGTGGATGATCTGTCCTTGATGCTAGAGAATGAATGCTATTTGAATATGATCACTATCTATTATTTAAAGAAGCAAACCTTTCTAAAGTATGAGAAGCCTTAACTTTCTAAACTATATTGTTTCCTTCAAGAGGAAATAGTATAAGAGAACCTATCTGATAGACTTATCCTAGGGCTCAAATGAGGTAATATATGTAAAGTGCTTTGTAAACTTTAAAGTGCTATAAAAGTGCTATAAAAATGACAAATATTATTAAAGTGCATGTTGCACATTTTTAAAGTCAAAAAATTAACAAAGCTTCCATCTCTATGATGCTAGCAGCCAGTCTCCTTCACGTAAACTATTTCCTAATTTAAGAATAAAGTGTCTGATTTGTTTTTTGATGCAGACTCATGATTTTATTGGTATGTAGAACTCTGAATGAGGAAACTCCCTCTACCACGGAAAATCTATACCAGCTCTGCAATTAAATGTCCTAGAGAGGTTGCCTGAGGGACTTTGCAAGGGTAGCAGAGCAACAATTTGTCAGAGGTGTGAGGTGAACCTAGACCTTCCTAACTTCAAGGCCAGTTGCCTAACCATGCTGCTTTTCTGTGTGGCTTGTTTAAAGTTACATAATTCTGACAGTAGCAATAAAACTTTTATCAGTCAATAAGGGAAATGTTAGGACCCAGGAAAGACACTGTCCAATCATCCCTTCAGGAGTCCTGCTGTGGTTCCAAATGATTTCTAATATAGTACCTGTAAGTAAAAATAGCAAGAGCATCACTCTTTACCACCACGGAAGCATTCCTCTTGCTTAAGTGAAATAAATCCCTGCATGGTACAACTTGGCTGCATGTTAAAAAAAAACAAAACAAAACAAAAAAAAACTGCATTTACAATTCTTTTGGGGGAGGAGGGCAAAAAAGAGGTATAACAATTTAATTCAAACTTTTATTAAATACCTTTTAGATGCAAGACCTTATGCTAGGTTGCTGGAATATAAAGATGAAATTAGGACCAAGTCCTTGCTCTTAAGGACCTTAAATGTCACTTCAGAAATGATCCTCCAGTATTACACCAAGTAATAAGTAAGTCTGGATTTTTTTTTCATGGTATTCTAACCACTGAATAATTTTTTAACTTATTTTTTAAATCAGCCTTTCATTCCTATCTCTCACTCTAGGAAAAAAAAAAAAAAGAAAATGAAGGCTGCTGGCATAAGGTGCCAAGGACACAGTGATACCAAAAGGCAAAACATTCATGCACACTCCTCCCCCATTACTACAGAAGCTCCTTGAGGGCAGGAACTGTCTTTCTTTCTACTTATGTTTATATTCCCAGTGCTAAGCAGAATGTTGGGCTCATGGAAAGCATCTGATAATTATTAAATAACTGACGAGAAGAAGTTGGTGAAATTAAGGCTATGACTGGGGCAAGTTCTTACTGTAAACAGAACTTGTTCAAAGTTGGTAGACATGTGAAGTGCCACCTTTATCTCACAGGGCCTGATTAGGCAGGTTAGGTGGTATAATGAATGAGTTAGAAAGACCTGACACCAACTGACTCTGGGCAAATCAACTTCTCTCAATTTGTTTCCTCATCTGTAAAATGAAAATAATAATAGCACCTACCACACAGGTTTGTCATGAGGATCAACTGAGATGTGTCCAGTCATTTCAGTTGGATTCTACTCTTCATGACCCCATTTGGGGTTTTCTCGGAAAAAATACTGCAGTGGTTTGCTACTTCCTTCCGAAGCTCATTTTATGAACGAGAAAATGGAGACAAACAGAATAAAGTTACTTGCCCTAAGTCACACAGCTAGCAAGTGTCTGAGGCCAGATTTGAACTCAAGAAGATGAGTCTTCCCTACTCCAGGCCCAGCACTCTATCCATTGTGCACTATGTTATCTCTCAAATGAGATGCCATTATGTAAATCACTTTACAAACCTTCTCCAGCTCATTTTTTTACAGATGAGGAAACTGAGGCAAATAAAGTGACTTGCCCTGAATCATACAGTTAGTAATTATCTGAGGTCAGATTTGAACTCAAGATGAGTAAGACCAGTGCTCCATCTATTATGCCACCCAACTGCCTTTAAAGCAGTATATTAAACACTAGCTATTAGAGGATTAAAAAATTTAAAGCTCAAAGAGGCCTTGGACTGGTCACATCGTCCAAGATTTTGTGGGCTTTATGAGGCACTGAGTGGGTAAGCTGATTATGTGACTTGCCCTGCGTCACTTTTAAAGTGAAGAAAAGAAAGAAACAGAGGAACTGGAGCCCAAGTCATCTCTTTCCAAAGCCAGTGTGCTTTTCACTATGCTAAGGAACCTCCTTTGGAAGCTTTTAAAAAAAAATGATATTGAGAGAAACAAATGACTAAAAATATCAACAAGGACTAACTGTACTTTTCAATTCTTGGCTAGAAGTCATGGTGGAACTGCTTTACATCAGGCCAATATGCAAGGTACTCAGGTCCCTAAGAGTTACCTGACTGCTCATCTGGGGACTCAGCCATACAACAACAGAGAGAGCAAGAATCCCCTCTGCTTATCACCCTCTGTGGTGAAAGAAAGCCTGACAATATAAGCCAAGCTGACCCTTTTTTGGGCTTCTACATGATGGTCTGACTCAGTAGTTAAATCAGAGCTCAACAATGGGTCATGGATGCATACACAAATGACAAGAGCTTGGGTGATACTGATAATTCTGTCAATTAAAGAATAAAGGCATCCTCTAAATAGCTTCAGTGAGAAAACAACTTAATTCATTTCTACACACAAAGCTCCTATGTCTTGGATAGACTAGAAGTTCCTGTTACCTATTCAGTGTAAAAGTAAAGTACTTATTTGCTGTATTTAGTCTTTATTAAGCACCAAAGCCACCACACATGCTTAATAGCACGCAGTCATCTTTTTCTGGAACAACAGTTTCTATAACTTTTTCTTCTTGGTGCCCATCAACACATTTCTTTAAATTATAAATGAGCAAGGAAAAAAAAGTGTTAACACATACACCTGAAATGAGGTACACCTGGATGATAAGCCCTTGAAGGATTCTCAAAACTTTAGCCCCTAAAGAATAACCAATTAGCAGAGTAATCCTACCACTACTAGAAATCTGCTTATTTTCTGTTGTAGATTCATATTCTTTGGTAAAAAAATACACTAAATTATTAAAACCTTTGTTTTTCCCCTTCCAGACAGCAACCTATCTATGATGAATTTTCTTTTTCTTTTTTGGGGGGTGCGGGGGTGATGGTGGTGGTGGTATGGAGGCGGTGGGGTAGGGTATGGGTGGAAAGGGGAAGGGTAGTGAAGCAGGGAGACAGACAAAGGCAGGGAGCTGTAAAATGTCCTATCAAGGAGATAATCAGACTTACGGCAGCTGTTTCCAGAAGGATTCAACTTCGTCACTGAATTGGGGAGCTCGTCCAGAAGACTAAAACAAAGCAAAGTACACATTTAATTTGTTTTATAGCAGGTGATCCATTTGAAAAATTAGCCAACAATAAAATTAGGCTTCTGTGGGGAAGGATCTCTGAGAGGGCTAACTATTCTCATCATACGGGGCAGGGGGGAAGGCCAGAATTCCTTCTGACCAGTCCTAATTTTTAACCAGTGTCTGAATACTGGAATAAAAAGCAGAATGCTCTGATTTATAGTAAGTCCATGTGAATGGGATGTCTAAGTTAACTTTGGGAATGAAATCTGTCATAATTACTCTCCATAGAAACATTTTAAGGGAAAATTAGATTAAATGTCAGTGTTTTGTCCTTTTAAAATAATAATGGTAGTTCATTTATATGGTATTTTAAGGTTTGCAAAGCTTCTTATGTACACTATTTCATTTGATACAAAACATGAAAACGGAGGGGGGAGAAGAGATGAATTTTTAGGACACTTGTAATTGATTTTTAAACCTTCTTACTTAGGCAGTTCCATTTGAAAAATTCAAATCGCACTGATAATTTGTCTCCTCAATAAGAAATGGCTGTGACTAAGCTATAATAAACAGGTTGATAAGCAAAGGTTTAAAAAAATGATGCTTTTTTCCCCAATCTAGATTTCCACATATATCTTGTGCATTAGGCTGGACATAAACAATTCCTTCCATTGCACTCAGCTGTGTGCACTACAAATACTAAAAATGCAACTTAACATTCTTGTGGTACGCACTTCACGGCACAAACCCAGACATATGCAAAACCACGACAACAAACACATCGTGTGCTCATTTCAATTTGTAATGTCACCGTGGCCTAGGAAAATAAGCGGCATAAAGGAAGAGTTTACAAACACACCAAAATGAGGATATTCAGCGTTATATCTCCCTACAGTAAACATAACTGGGACAGATTGTGTATAGATGTGTGTATATACACACATATTACATATATGCTAGGCTTCTATTGTCATGCAGAATAACAGAAAATACCAAAAATTAGCCAAAGACCTACGATGTGGTGATTGGGGGTGGTGAGAACCTGTACTATTTCACATTTATTAGATTAACACCAAACTACAGATACACTAATGAAAAAAAAAGTTAACCAAGTATTTGGTAGTATTTTATTAACATAAACTATATCTATTTAATTCCAATTATCCTAACAATATCATATGAATTCAAGTTCATTTTTCCCACTCAGCAAAACAGAGTGTAATACCTTGAATTTCTTGATTCTAACTGGACCAGAGCATTGCATGTAAACATCTGTCTTTCTGAATACTTATGTGGCTCACATTCTGAGGAATGCCAGGTGTCGAAGGGTTAATTTGGACACATGGATCCTGGAAAGCATGAATGATTGATGGAACATTGAATTGTGGCTATGTGTTAGTTTGGGGTGGGGAGGAGGAGAAAAAAGGCTATGGCAATCCAAACTTCCAAAGGAGAAATATTAAATATAACATATGTCAACATTTACAAATGTAGTCTGTATTATCCAGAGTCTGCAAGCTAACCTTTCTCTCTGCTGAGAGTTGATGCCACACAATTTGCAGATTGATTTCTGTGGATCAGTTATCCCTATTGTGCCCTTCTGTTGTGACTTGCCCTACTTAAAACTTTGCTGCCTTTTCCAATTGTGATATTACATCTATGGATAACTACTGCCAAGCACATCTTGGTCTATAATGAAAAACTGGTTACTTTGTGCTAAGCGCAACTGACTTTCTCAAGCCTGATCAGTAATAGAATGGAAGAGCAGGAATGTGCTGGGTTCTTATTCTGACCTAATTCTTGTTCTAACACAGATTCTGGCTGATAAAAAGTTGGATTTGGAATTCTAATAATGCTTATGTGGCTGTAAGATCATCTGCCTCCTGTGTGCAACTTTAACCAAAAGGTTTTCCTATAAAAGAAAACCCATCTCCTTTAAGTCACAAGAACAAGACAGACATTCTCAGTTGAAAAACAATAAATGGTTCATTGTGACCCCATGTTAACACCAGTGCTTGGCACAGTTAATGTCACCCACATCCAATTCTCAATACTCATTTAACTGTGTATATATTAATATGAAGATGTTATTCCTTGAAAATAACACCATCGAGAATCTAAACTTTGGAAATTCCTAAAAAGGGAACAAATAAACTGTTTTATGTCTTACTATAGAGCTCATCTACATGTATATTTATGGGTGGCTTCTCAGAGTTTATATCTTCCCAGTGCTTCTTACAACATTTTTTTAATTAAAGAAATTTGCTCTAGCTTCCATGTAGGGTGAAAGGCGATCTTCTCCAGGATGCCAGATTTCTCTGATGTTTCCTTCCAGACCTGCTTTTGTAAGCGACAGAATACTTAAAAAGTGTGTACTTTGTTTTAGCAGTCTGGACGGCCACAGGATCTTTCAGGTTCTGTTCCCAGGGCAGTTTCCCACATAGCCATTGCAGCATGCAGTAGCCGAGGATTTCAAGGTCGCCTCTTCTAGATGGGGCTAAAGGAGTAAGCATCAAGAGAGAAAGAAGGATGAAGGATAAGGACTTCTTCTTGAGAAATAGAAAGGGTTCTCACTGAACTACTGTGGATGAAATATGAAAAAGCCAAATGGGCAAAAGTGTTTTGTTTGTTCAGCTGGAGCAGAAGTAAAACGCCCAGGCTCTTGGCCCCAGTCCACAGACAGGCAGTGACTTGTTGCTGTTGAAAGTAAGGGTCAGTTTCCTCACCTCCTCCAACTTCATCCTTCCTTAGTCTGGCCTGTCACATGAACTTGATCCCCATGGCCTCTGACATGATCCAGACAGCCCATAACCCGGCACCAACACTTTCTCAAAGAGCCAAGCAGTAAAACAAAGAAATAAATGTCTGCAACTAAATTACTAACACATGTTCCAGGAAGTCCATGGGGTCTGCATTGGTCATGCAGAGACCCTCTGAGTGCAGACTAAACATTGATGGCCTTTCCTTTACTGCTACACAAGCAGCAGTGGAAGCTAGAGAAGGAATGGCAAAACTGCCATCTAGTGTACAGCGGAGAACCCTAGGCTCCTCAGAACCTTTTTCCAAACACTTGCCTGGGCCTAAACTTCAATGGAGGTATAAATGGGAGTATGGTGCTCTGAAATCTTGTAAGGTTTATTTCTAGGTAAAAGGAGAGCTGACATACTAGTGGTGCTTTGTGAAGGGAGTGGAGAGCGAAGAAGGACAACCAAGTATTTCTTAATGTGAGAAACTACAGCTACAACATATGGAGTTTTCAAATTGAGTTATCTTTTCCTAAAAACAAACCAAAAAAATACCTTATTAAAAGGAGAAAGGAATATTTCCAGGCTATTATAAGTACCCCATACAAGCTGAGTGGATTCCGCAAAATTATACATGTGAATTCAAGAGTACTTTGCTACCCCAGAGAGGGATGACACAATCTAGAGAAGTGGGACAAAACCAGTAGCAGAATTATTTGGTACTTGATTGACAAGTCCTCATATTAATAAATGAACAAATCCTCAAGAGCATCAACTATTTTTCTAGTTATTCTGAAGTTGGTTTGAACAATGGGCTTGTATTTAAAGCTATATATAAGAATTAATCTGGGCAAGAACATATAAGCTCAGAGAGCTGTACGAAACACAATGAATTAAACTTGCTGTAAACAGGTATCATATTTTATGGGGTTTCATTAAATAAATTCTGAAAAGTCACTTAGCAAACTTATTTTTTAATTTAAAAAGTCATCTACTAAGAGCAATGGTGCCAACACATCATAACTGTTTCTTGTTACCATACATAAGTTATCATAAAAGCAAAAGACAAGATTAGCTCTTACACATACTCTATCTTAACTGCTATTAGAGTATTGGATTATTAAAGGCCCTTCAATCTAGCAGAATGCTACATGATCCCTCGGGTATCATTTATTTTCTGCACCAGATTCAACAATGTCCTAATGCAAGACTTGGCTCTCATATTAAAATAAAAACACAATCTCTACCACTTGCTGTTCTGTAGTGATTTCTTCAGTAATAAATCTCCCATTAATAGTGGAATGGGTTCCACTCATACAGATGTTTTCACAAAGTCTTTCTTCCATTATGGTCAATCCAGATTACCACCATACAAACCAATGCTTTTGATTACAGATCCTCTAATTTTCACAAAATGATCTTCTGTCACCTGTTTGGATGATACAAGCTACATGCAAGAGGACTCTTGTAGAAGTCGTCAATATGAAAATAGAATGGGCATCCCCTGTGCACCCATTTCCCCCACTACTTAAGGAATAATTGATATAAGAAATCACAAATCTTTTACATTTCTGAAACCAACCTATCATAACTGGTCTTCATCTGAAATAGTCCTTGGAGAGTTAACTTTTAGTTCACTATTATAGTTTGGCTTTACCTAATTAAAATAAGTTCTCATTCACATTTTCAGTCTTTTGCTCATTTTCTGATCTCCTGTACCCATATACTAACATTACCTTCAGAGCTAGTGTTTTTACTTATCATGGCCACTGAATTTTAAAAGGAAAAAAAAACACCTTTATTTAAACAAAGAATACCACACAGTCTCTCACTATCGCCACTGAAGAGGGAATTAATGAATTAGAAAAGCAGTTGCTACCTACAGATAAGGGCAGAAACTTAAAAGTTACAACTTTTTGTGAAGTTGAGCCCCTAGACATTCTAACAATGTTTATTTCTTTTCTTCTTCCCTTCAAACTTTATATTTTTTTAAGAGTTGTTAAATGCTCAGAAATGCCTCAGAAAGGCATTCCTCTGCAGTCAAGATTTTTGCTGGCAAGAATATTATTCACAATAGCAAGGCTGGTTTTAATCCCTGACAAACTACAAGTAAAAAATTCTTACTTAATGACTCAACATCCCCATAGCTACAAGTACATAGTTAACCTGAAAATGAATTAACATTGCTGAAATGTTTTAAAGTTTAATTTTTTTAAATATAGTTCTTTTGAAAAATTTATAAATGGTTCCACTGCTTTTTAGAGAACTATTTTCAAAGAAATTGTAAAGATCATAAGTTACACTTTTCTCTTTCATATACTTTTCACACTTTGCAGGTATGTGCCATCTCCTACCCTTTAATGCCCCTTGGGACACACAGCAATTTTCAACTTTAACTTCCAGAAACATTTATTAAGCATCTACTTTGTGCAGAGAGTTCTGTGGTAGGCATAGAAGAGTCAATAATACACAATGCCTGAATTCAGTGACCTCATGATCTAACAGGAGAATAAGACCTAAATGCAAATGCTTTGCCATAAAATGCATCAATTTTTCAACTTGTGCTTATAATTAATCGAATCACTTGTATTTATGTGACAGTTTAGTAAAAAAAAAGAAATCTAAAGATCCAGACTTGGAATCTGTGGCATTCTCTCAGAGAAATGTGGTAAATTTTCAATACTGAGGCAGATTTGCTTAATAGCTTCTCTCAAAACAGGTAAAGAATAAATAAATATTCTCTAAAAGAATAAATTTTCTTTAAAGCTGGGTATATCATTAATATTTAGCCTATTAATATGAAACAATTTAAGTTTGCAAACTTAAACCACTTTTGTGGTTCTCAAAGGTCTTGATAGTTCAACTCTTTAAAATATCTATACAAGTGACAAATAGTTCCTGAAAATATAATTATGTAATTCATGGACACCAGCTGGCAGAGGGGGGAGGGTGAGTATTAATTCTACTTCAGAATGTAATTCTAGGATAATTTTATGGCAGATGTACATTTCATACTCTATATACTGTATACACAACTACTTTTCTCACTGAAAATGTATAGTTATACAAGACTGTACCCCAGGTTTACAAGGGATACTTTATCACTATTTTTCATGCTATGACAATTAAATGGCCTAGCCATTTCCTTTGGGATGATGGGGAGGGAAATGGCACTTGTATACACAAAACCAAAGACAAAACTTCTATTATTTGGGCTTATGAAATCTAAAAACTGGTAGTTCCATTCAAGCATATGAAGATGGAAATTCAGTGCAAAAGAATACTGGCTCTAGATTCAGAGATGGACCTTGGCTCAAATTCTATCTAGGATAAATTCCAGTTTGGCTAAGTCACTCTAAGCTCTGTAGGCCTTGTTCAACTAAGTAGTAAGATGACAAGGAGTCCTTTCTAGCCTTAGATCTATGATCCTGTGAGATCCTGTCTGTCCAAAGATAAATGAGCTCATGACAAAGAACATGGGCAGAGTGCCCATGGGATCACCAATAAAAAGCCTTCCTGTGCCACAAAGTTTCTTTCTTTGAAGAGTTACTTTCACAGAATCATCAGTGTTGGATGGGACTCCAGAGGCTGAGTCATACAACTCCTATCTGAAACGACTGCTGTATGTAAAGCCATGCCTTGAACTTGAATGTGCAATTAAATTATTACAAGACTCTAGTACCAATCTCAGAAAATGTGGTGAATTCAAGGAAATGAATTGTTTAAGGTCAGGATCACTGTTGTTCACCCTTTGCTTTTTGAAGAGGACCAATGGCATCACAAGGTGATGTCTTGACTTGCACATGAATTAGATTTAAGTGGGACAGAGTCAGAGTAAATATCTCCATTCATAATGGCTGGAGCTTGACTGGGGTGTAGAGAGGAAGCGTGAATGAGGGTGCTGACTAGAGAGTGTGGCTGCTATCTGCCCCTCTCTGGTTTTGTTGCTTATACTATGTATAACACTATGACACATGAAAAAATCATTTAACAGATAGTATGAGTCAGAAAGCTTCTGCTTCAGGCAGCTATGCTGGATACAGCACTGTGCCTGGAGGCAGGAAGACCTGAGTTCAAATCCAGACAAATGCACTTACTAGCTGTGGGACTGTGGGTAAATCATTTAACCTCTGTCTCAGTTTCTTCAACTGTAAAATGGGGATCATAATAGCATCTAGCTTGAAGAGTTGTTGTGAGGATCAAATGACATAATATTTGTAAAGTGATTAGCAGAGTTGCCTGAAGTATAGATTCTATGTGAATGTTTACTCCTTTCCTTGCTATATGACTGATATATGAAGGAAAAGGATAGTAGGATAACCAAAGCAAGGAAATCCTTCTCCAAGAGGCTGATGATGAACATGTGGAAAATCAAAAGAGCAAGGAATTTCTTGTTTTTCCAAAAGCAACAAACAGAAATCAAAGCTCGTGAAGTTCTGTCTAAAATGGTAAAAAGCTGGAGTCCAGATCTGTGATTTCATCAGTGGGAAGATCTCCCTAGTGTGAACACTTCCTCCTCCACTGATAAAGAACTGTAATGTTGCAACTTATATTCTTAGAGGATAGTGTTTAATGCTTTATTTGAAGTATAACATACTGCTCTGCCTTTCAGAAACTGCAGTAATATCCAGGTAGAAGAATAGCAGCCTCTGAGTCGGGAACACCTGGGTTTTCAAGTCATGCCTCTGACATTATGCCTGTGTAATGCTGATCAAGTTACTTAACCTCTCTAAGAATATAAATTGCATGGAGTGGTAAAGAGTATACTGGATATAGAGTCAAGAATTGGGCTCAAAATGAACTCAGCCCCCTGGCTTACTTATACTAAATCATCATCTCTGGTATTTGTATAGTGCTTTAAGTCTTGCCAAACACTTAGCAAATATTATTTCATTTTATCTTCACAAAACCCCAAAGAAATAGGTTAGTATTACCTTCATTATGCAGATAAGGAAAGTGAATCAGATAAAACTTGCCCAGAGTCATAAGGCTAAATAAGTGTTTCAAGCCAGATTTGAACTCAGGTCTTTCAGACTCCAGGTCCCATGCTACCTCTAAGCTTCTGTTTCATCACTTATAAAATGAAGTCAATAATGCATTTACCTCACAGGTTTACTGTGAGGATCAAAGGAAAATTTATGTAAACTGTCTTGCAAATGAAGTGCAGGTATTACTTACTATTGGTAATATTAATAATAAATAGTATTCACCACAGAAATAATAGTGACTATATGCCTAACTAAGGGGATCTGGTTTTCTTTACACTGGCTTATCTAGAAGAATGAATATATCACCCAATCAAAGAGTTCTGCAAGGAGTACAAAGAAATGTGGTTAAGATATATGCCAACACTCAAAAGTCAACCCCAAATGCCAAATCTGAGAGAGGGGAGGAGGGAAGGCAGAGGGAAAGTGAAAAATTGTGTCCACAACAAATGCTGTTTCTTGGATGATGTATGACACCATATTTTTTTTTATTAGAGCTGATATACAGACTATGGAAAACAGCCAATTTTATCTACATGTAGACGTAACCACCCACTTTTATGCTATTTGACTAGCCACTGCTTGAACTGAGCATGCTACCTCATTAAGAAAGGGGTTAATTTTTTTGTCAATTGCCATTTAAGAAAACTAGTAGAGAGCATAAACCATGTCATTTTTCCAGGTTTTGAAACATATAAATACATTTTCAGTTTATTTCACATATTCTGTAAACCTGAGGGTTTGATTATGAGTGAAGGGAAGTCATGCAAGAAATAACACTTTTAAGACTTAGATTTCCTGCATATGCAGCAAGTGACTAAAAACAACAATAATAATATAGTATGTAACATTTCCTTCTACTGTAAAAAGGAAAATTATCCTGAAATTCCATGCACACACCAACATATTTTAAGAAGAATGTAATTTAGATAGCTTATACTCTTCTTATGGTCATCAATGATGGCAAATTAAAATGGGTCTTACATACTCAATGCACAGGTCTGGAGTATTTAGAGAAGCTCAATATGTTAAGTGCAGTATATCTCCAGAGAAATTAGGTATTGACTGCATGCCTCAGTGAGTAGAAAATCTACAAAAATCCATACTATGTATTGATCTAAATATTACTTTTTAACACTACTAACAATGTAACAAATTTTAAAAAGGTGCATTTGACGCAGATATAATTCTTTTTAATTATCAAGCAACAAGCCTGAAGTGGTGCATGGTTTATACATTTTGGGCTTCATAAAAAATAAAAAATCAACTAGGAAAAATTTCAGTCCAATGTGTTTTCTTTTAATTTTACACTAAACAAAGGACTTTAGACCCTCAGAAAATACCTTTGGGTCAATGAAAGAATTAAGTTTGGGACAATCCACAATTAAAAATATATATGACTTGCTTCGGTAAGATCTTTTTTTTTTTTTAGTCCACAATACCAGAACAAGCTTATAGCCAAGAAGTCTTTTCTAACTCAATGATAAGACACTCAGATGAAAAAGCTGATTGGCAAAAATCACCTCTTACAAGCTACCTCATTATAAAAATCCAATTATTCCAAACAAAAATGAGGTTTAGAGCTTCAGTTCCCAGATCACCATCACAAATAGCAGCAAAAACTAGACATTCTAGTCAGATCACCATAACTACTCAACTCATAAGTTAATTCTTAAGTGAAACTGGAATATTTCATTGGGTCTGACCAAACATAGCAATGTCAACATTTCTGAATTTTTGAATTGGGTACACATCCAATATTCTGACAATTTTCTTTGTTTACATGTATTAAGTTTTTATGGTATTTCTTTGTTTTCAGAGTGGGGGGGAGGTTATTCTCAGATTAAGCTATGTAGTATAATAAAAGTTGATAAGTGAATTTTTAGGGATGTGAGCCAAAGTAATTAAGGATTTCCCCATTCGGGGACTATGCTGATGATGAACCATCTATGACATAATAGAGAGGACCTAGGGAGCGGGAGCTCCTTGAGAAACACAGATTTTATATGACTTTCCTAGGAAAAAAAGCTACCTGTCTAAAGCAGGATTTGAATCTTTCGGAATCCAGCACTGTAACCACACTATTATTCAATTCACAAACACAAAAATTTAGGGATTTCTTTTGTCTGACCTTCAGGCACAAATACAAGAAAAATCAATGAAATTTCAGACCAAAAAACAAAACAAAAACAAAATTTTTTCTTGCTTGTTTTATTTTTGTTTTGAGGCAATGGGAATCAGGTGACTTGCCCAGGGTCATACAGATAGTAAATGTCAAGTGTCCGAGGCAAATATTTTTATTTTTTAATATTTTGTATGGCTTAACAAATTTCACTACTTAAATGTAGATCAAAAATGTAATTTTTCTTTGCCATTTTCTATAGCTGGGTCTCTTTTGCTATAACAATTGGTTAAGAGATAATATTAGCTAACATATAAATGCATTTTACATATATTATTTCACTTGATTCTCTCAAAAACCATGAGGTAGGTTCTATTATTATCTCTATTTTCCAGATTATCAATCTGAGACTGAGAAGTTAAGTGCCTTTTTCAGGGTCACACAGCTGGTACATATGTGAGACACTGTTCAAATATGCTCTATCTACTATGCCATATAACTGCCTCAAATGAAATGAAAACAACTGGTGGTTTTCTCTACATAGCTGGTATCTACCAACCATGTGATATGAAAAATGTCTTCACTGAATATCTGACTGGACTGCATCCCATTCAGTTTGTAGTAAAATCAAGAAGGCAGGTGGCTAAGCTATTAAAATGGAAAGGTAAAAACTCATCTCAGTAATCCCAAAGAGGGAGTGTAAGCCTGTCTTCTATTCAGAAGCTAGCTGTAGGTAGTATATAAAATTAGTGAGAACTCAGATCCGCAGACTAGCAACCCCAAGGTGACCTTGGTGTTATGCTTGTAGAGTACATTGGCAGGAAGAAAGGCATGAGAGCCTGAAGACACCTCTTCCTAGAAGAACAATTCATCATCAGGGACTACTTGCAAGGCTTTTCTTGTGTATTTGTTTGTATTTTTGTGCTGTTTGTTCTTGGGAAAGCATTATGGATTGGGTATGCTATGATTTGCCTAAGGAATAAAGCCTAGAATTCAAAAAAGAGCTGGATAATGACATAAGTTCAGAAAAAGTTGTTTCCTTGACAAAACCTTAGGAATCCTTCCATACTGTCTCCAGTGTGCCTGGGTGAGCAGAAGTCATAGTTTTATGGAAACTGTGCACAAAAAGTAAAAATGGAAAAAGAAGGAAGAAAGCATATTACACCTATACTGTGTGCAACATATGGATTCATAAAAGTCTTGTAAAAATCAAATCCTATCTTAAATGGACTACTGAAGCTTTGTACTTTGAATCTTATAGTGAATCCTTTTGCAAACTACCTTCTGATTAATCTATCTTTCCAATAAATATTAATGTTCTATATGTTGTGTTTGTTTAAAGCAAATCACATCTATGGGTTAAGCTTAATAAAGAAGGAAATAAATTAGGAAATTTGATCAGTTTGCTAAATAAATGGTGGTCCTGATTTCATTCTTTGGCAAATCAAGAACCTAAATGCAAAAATCCATTTGTCAAAACTTATTATTTTCCAGGAAAAATAATGACTCCAAAAGTTTACTTGGTAATGGAAAAAAAAAACCTATCTTTTTCCTTATAAAAGATAGCCCATTCAGGTCATAATCCCATGCATTAGAGGAAAAGAATGACACAATTAGAGCTGGCATGGCATAAACCTAGGGAATACTACCAGAGTAGCAGTTTCAGAGATGGAAACTGCCAGCTGGAAATGGGAAACTTATCTCAGTGTGCAAAGGTGGAGAGTGCAGAAAAAAATGTAAAGTGTGCATTTACTACCTCCAAAGTGCCAACCCATTGGGATAAGGTGGCACAATTTTATATTCTTGTTTTGGGTACAAAATTAGCTAGTTGTAGATGCCAGAAATTTCTATGGCATACTAGAGTTTTAAGAGGAAGGAGAAGGGTGATAAAGAGAAAATAACTCAAAAAGTCACAATTAACTCAGTGTTGTAGATGTTTCAGTTAAGATACGTGAAATACTTGGGTCAATCATATTGTAGTATAGTTATATTACCAAAATAATGCCAGTTCAAGGGATGCAAAATTTCCAGTTACAGTTTTGTGAGATAAACCTCTTAAATTCCTCCCCAAAGCCTCACTCTGCCAATAATCTGGCAAAAGATAAAATAAATACAATCTGTAACTAATTTAGGCAGAAAAAAGTTTTAACCTAAAAAACTATCAGTAAACATTTTAAAATATGAATATGAATTGGATTAAAACTTATTTAGGTAAGTGGTTTTCATTACGTATGACAAATCTAAATTAAAATACATTTATTGATCACCAGAGAGATGGTATATGGAGGCAAATATATAAATAATTATTACTTTTCAAATTTAATCCTACCTGAGTGAAAAATAGTAGCTTTCTTTACTCTATACTCAGAGGAAAGAGATGGGTTCCTACCTTTGAAAATTTACCCTGGGCTGGGCATGGTGACACACACTTGCAATCCCTCCCACAGGGTAGGGAGACTAAGGCTGGTGGTTTAGTTCAGGATTTCTGAGCTGCAGTGCATTAAGCTGACTGAGTGTTCTCCATAAATCTAGCACCAATATAGTGAGCTCCAGGGAAAGGGGGACCACCAGGTTTGGAGACTGGGGAGTGGGAAGATGAACTACTTCAGGTCAGAAAATAGAGTACATGAAAACTGCTGTGCCAATAAGAGTGGGACCAGGCCCATGAGCGGCCTCTGTAGTTCCACAGCCTGGGCTACACTGGGAGACTCAGTCTTTCCACAAAGAAAAAAAATTACCCTGAAAACACTTTCTTGGTGGAAGAAAATACAGCTAACAATCTTATTTCATTTTTCCATTGGCCTACCTTAAACTACCATGGGTTTTAATAGCTCTGGCAAATTATCAAGACCCTCTACATTACATGGTCAATGGTCCTTTTAATAGAAAAGGCAATAATACACAGTTGTTTGTGCCAACTAAAACTCGTTAGAAAGTATTAGTTTAAGGTAACAGTTCAGCAGCTATTAACAAGTGCAAGTTTCTAATTGTAATTAGTGACACTGCAGTCCTTTCCAAAAGAGTAACAAAATACCACTTCAATTGGGTTAGTATATTTGAAAACATTTTTTAAAAAAATGAAACTTTATAAAGACAATATTTTTTGCAAGCCAAAGTTTTTCAATAATTGCCAATTTTTCCACTAGCATAACATTCGAATTGACTTTTTGTCTTGCTGACATAGCAACTAAGAAAGTTGTGTTGCATTGACCACATTGATTGTGAACAAGGCAGCCTTCAGTGGAACTTGGTGCCATATATTTTCAATATTGACCTCCCACTCCCTTTTCCATGGCTCTGTGGGTCTGCTATTGGATTTGGACTGCAGTGTAATAAACAGCTAAGGTTTAATTAATGGTAAATGAATACAAGACATAGGTTATGACTTTAACTAATTAGGGAATTGTTGAATTAAGTCTGCCTTGGAATGCAAGGCAGTATAATCAATATCCAATAAAAGGACTATGTATGTAATTTACCTGCAAATGTGTTTCCGATACCATCAAAGTGAGTTTAAATAAGTAAGATATATGAAAGGCGACTGGAACAGATTTTCAAAAGTTAACACTTTATAGTTTTGGAAAAAGGGTAAGTTTTCCCCCCTTCTTCAAATACTCTGACATGGAGATTACCAAAAAAAAAATGAGAACAGTTCTGCACACATTCACTTTTTACCACGCCTGTAAAATTCCTGACAGTGTAGAAAGGACAAAGTTCCTGCCCTGTAGGTTTACTAGTGCAAGCCAATGAACTCCTAGCCAAAATGCACATTAAGTTTTGCTCGCTATACACAGCTCTAGCCCCTTCTCATTTACATAAGCAAAAGTTGTCACAGTCTCTAGTTCTTTCCACTGTTAAAAATGATATTCACTGCAATAACAGTAGCTCACACCTTCTGATACAATCTCCCCAAGGCTCAAAATCTCACCCCTCTTGAACGGACTATGTAGCCTGATTAGTCATTCTGTAATCACACTACTGAAATAAAATATAAAAAGAAACCTACCTACTCCCTTGTGGGCATCTAAGCTGGTAAACTCTACTGTCCCATTATGGCCCTTCCTAGGATTTTCCTGATACTGTTTGTGGTTCCCATTGGGACAATATCTGTAGGAAAGTCCATAATCTGCAAGATAAACCTGGAAGACATGAACAGACAAATGAGTAATGCTTTTGTCCTCTGAAAGTATAACCTTTATAATTAAGTCTTAAGAAACTGATAGGTTAAAGACAGCCTTAGATCTCCATTTTATTAAGCCAAATGGTGCCTTCGGATGAAATACATACAACTGGGGGCTATAACAACTAACCTCCCCATTTAAATCCTTCCTTCACTGTAGTCATATCTTATTTCTGGGCTGAGTTAGATTTTTTTGCTTTTTTATTTTGTTCTTAAGCTCTTTTCCCTCCAGGTGGGCATCCAGACATCATAAAATGCAATGTTGTCTTTTATCTGTCCTTATACTGGAGAACCACGTCTCTCCCAAAACCCCCTCCCTGCATCATATACATGTGACAAAAAGAGTGGGGGGGGACACAGACTGCAAAGGTTTTTTTTTTTAACTTAAACATAATGTTATATGAGATCCTATTAACAAGAAACATAAAAACAGTGGACACACTGTAAAAGGCAATGACTCTTCAAAAAACACCATCAAGCTGTCTATGGGTGAGAATGGAACATCAATGCAGGACTTCTGGCCTTGCAGACCAATCTATATCATCACTGTTATCTTTGCAAGTAAGTCAGAATGGCGAGCAGAATCTCCAAACAGAATATAGATTGTTAGAAGTCAGAAAGCAATCCAAGCGAATTTTTCTCAGATTACATTGGAGGAAGAAAAAAAGGAGCTGGTTTTATAGCTAAAGCACCACTGAATGAAGAGCTGTTTTGACTAGACAATTATTCTGACCCATGGTCAGAAAATGGTATTTTCCAAGGCACGTATGTGAAGGCTGCCCAAGAAAAAAAGAAACCAATCAACTTTTTTTTCCTCCCTTAAATGCTACATTACTATTTCTTTAAGTTTTACTGGTGGAATTGAAGTTTAATGAGGCGGCTGCCTGAGGACAGAATTAAGGCAGTAGAACCTGCATTTTACAATTAATATCTATAAAAAGAAAACATAGTTTTCTTACTTTAATTTTAATCGAGCTATGAAAAAACTAACATTATATTAGGAGAAATTTTCATCTACAAAGAAAAAGAGCAGGCCATTAGCATGCTTAGTTAGCTACCTAGGATACAACAGAAAATGAGGTTTGAATTTCCTTTTTCAGTCTAATACTATTCTGTATTGAAGTCCTAGAAATCACTGCTCTCTGCCTCAAGGAAATACAAACTGCTGAAATAGCTGGTCACTTGGATTAATTGCTGCTATTGTGTGGTTATTTATTTCCAAGACTGAAGAACCCCTCAAAAGTTTGTGGCCAAAAAAGGCTGCGAAGTCACATTCTCTACATGGCACACACACATCCAGAAGAGTTAAAGGTACAAATAACTCAAAGGACAATGGAAAGAGTCATGCTGACGACAGCATGTCACCAACAATGAGAAGTGACCTAAAAAGGCATCACTGGGGACATTCATGACCAGAAAAGGAGGTAGGTTGGTCATGAAATAAAAATGAGAGATAACAGATGGATAGTCATCTGTGGTCTGATTGTAATGGTACCCCTAAGATACAATAAGGAAAGGAAAGCCTAAATGTCACCCAACAGATCAAACAAATGGTAAAATATAGAAAGGAATTACACAGAACAAGAAATAGCAGGAGGATTACAATTATCAGGGTGGATGTGAAAGGAGTACATAAATCAATGAAATCATGATTTTAGGAAAGTACCAAAGAGCACTGAACTAGGCACTGTAACAGTACAGAGGTACATTTCTTTGCACAACTGCTGTACAGGTATCCTCTGAACGTATTACCTTTATAATTAGATCCTAGTTAGCTAAGCCTCACAAAAGCAGTTATATGAAAACATGCATACTTTAAAAAATTAAACAATCATTTTAAATGCACTCTGGGAGCTTCTCTGATTAAAAGCATTTGAAATATTAACCACTAAAGAAAAATGAAAAGCAACAAATGCCCTGTCTTTAAGGAGCTTGCAATCTGATGGGGGAATAAAAGGATTCCAATCAAGGAGCATATCAGGTAGAAAGTCATGAAGCAAAGCAAAGGTCTAGACACAGTGCTCCAACTAATCTGAGGGGGGGGGGAGTGTTCACATTCAGTCTTCGGTGAGGGGGGAAGGACAGCTCAAGAACATCTTGACAGAAAAGATAAGCACCTTACCTGGGAAAGGAGAAGTACTTCAATAGGCAGATATGTGGAATTAATTAATTAATCAATCAATCACTAATCACCTCCTATGTTCCAGGCACTGTGCTAAACATTTTACCAACATCTCAACTGATCCTCACAACAACTCTCAGAGATAGGTATCCTCATTTCCATTTTACAGATGGAAAAGGAAGAGGAGAAGGGAATAAGCGCCTATAAAGCACCTGCCAGGCACTACACAAAGTGCTTGAAAAATACTCAGTGAGGAACCTGCGTTAACAAGGATTTGAATCAAGGTAGAGGAAACATAACTGGAAAGGAAATGGTGGCTACAAGACTTTACCGAGGTGGATGAAGAGACTGAGACAAACAGAGCTCAGTAATGTGCCCAGGATCACACAGCCAGGAAGTGTCTGAGGCAGGATCTGAACTCAGCTCTAACTGTTTGCACTATCTGCTGCACCACCCAGCTCAACAAGTATTTATGAAGAGCCTCCTGTGACCCAGACTCTGCGAAGGGCTAGGGATGCAAATAAAAAGAAACAAATCCTGTTCTCAAGGAGCTAACATTCTAATGGGGAAGAAAACATACATAAAATATATAAAGAATAGATAAAAATACATGAGATAGTTAAATACAAGTGAATTTCGGAGGGTAATAAGCACTTGGCAGTTAAGTATCAGTATGTGGTTCGTGGAGAATATGGTGCTTGAGCAGTGACTTGAAAGCAGACAGACATACATTGAGACCAGGGTGAGGTGGGCAAACAGTGCAGGCCTAGGGGCCAACCAAAGCACGAGCATGGACACAGGTCATGGGATGCTTTCTGTGAAGAGTGGAAAGGATGCCAGTTCTGCTATATTCCCGAGTATAGGATAAGGAATAATAAATAATGGGATGGAAAGCTAAATTGGAACTGCGTTATGAAGAGCTTTAAAAGCTAAAGAGAACCTTGGGGAACTTTCACAGTGAAGGGGCAGAATATGAATGATAACCTGCAAAAGAGACTGAGGAGCAATTAGAGAGATAAAGCAGGACAACACCATGGAAGTCCAGTGAGAAGAGAGCACTGAGAGAAGAGGCAGAGGATGGTCTTCAGTGTGAAGAAGAATGGGAGAAGGAGGAGGACTACAGAGGACCATCAGATGGGGTGAGACAGGAATGGCCTGAGTGAATTTTTAGTGGGACAATGAATTTTACCTCATATGTGCTGCGCCCCAACGGAATGTTAACTCACGCAAGACAAGGACATTTTTGGCTTTTCTTTGTATCCTTTAGCACAAGGCACATGGTAGGTGCTTAATAAACGCTTATTTGTCTGGAAGGGAGGAGAGTGGTAGAAAGCTTGAAAAGACAGATTGGAGTCTGATTGTCAAGGACAATAAATGCCACTCTAAGGGGCTTCGCATTTAACCTATAGGCAAAAGGGAACCACTGAAGTATTCCAAGCAGTAGATGGTATGTAGACCTGTACAAATAGACTAGGAGAACAGAAAGGAGACAATTACAATATCCCAGGAAAAAGTTAATGAGGATTTAAATTAAAGGCAGTATAATTGGAAAGGAGATGATGGATGCAAGATTTTACCAAGGTAGAATCAATAAGTCTTAGCATCTAACTCAACAGATGAGGTGAAGGAAAAGGAAGAATCCCAGAAAATGTGTAAGTTTTGAGCTTTGGTGACTTGGAAGAGCCACAGGAAAGGTGAGAGGATGAACAGATTTTGTCAGTTTTTGTTGCTGCTGTGTAGGGCAGGGAGGCAAAAATTTGATGTGAAGTTCAATTTTTAGACATGTTAAGTTTGCAGTTCCAGTAGAATATCTGAGTGATGATGATGCCCATTGGGCTAACAGGAATAATTTAAACTATGAGAGTACATGGAAATGCCAAGGGAGAGAGTATAAAGAAAGAAGACCAAAACAGACCTTTAGGGGACACCCTCACAGAAGGGCGTAGGAAGGAGAACATATAGGAACAAGCAGAGGCATGGATGAAAACTAAGGGAGAACATGTCACAGGAGTCAAGGGAGTAGGGATTTAAAGAAGGAGAAGTCAATTATATCAAAGCCTACAAAGAAAGGTCATGAAGCAATCAATCAACACATTAATTAAGCACCTACTGAGTGTCAGACTCTGTGCTAAGCACTGGGAATACTTACATTCTAATGGTTTAGAGCCACACTGCAGAAGGTTGAGGAGTAGGGTGGTGACATAGTTGATGGAACTAGTTTAAATTACATTTTAGAACATTAGGAGCAAAGGACAACAGAGAAACAGACTGAAGAAGTCAATGGCCATGGGGAGTTGCTTTTGTTTGTTTGTTTTTAGGATACATAAAGACTTAAGTCTATTTATATACACCAGAAATGGAGAAAGTAGAAGGGTAAGAGTATAAATCTGACTAGGGCCTTCTTTTCTCTCTGTAAACTTCCACAGGTAATCTTATTGGCTTCCACAGGTCAAATTATTTCTCTTACAAAGATACCTCCAAAATCTACATGCCTAGTCTTAACTTCTCTCTTGAAATACTTTCTTTCCACAAACTTCATTGCTTCCCTACTGCTATGTTCCTCCCAAACTTCTTCCAACTCATTTGCCATTATGTTAGAAGTCTTCTGGATAAATTAAAATAAAGCTGACCTTTTAGTAGGATTGGGAGTAAACTGCATAATTAGAGAATGTTACAACTATTAACATATATAACTATATTAAACTATATTAAAGATCATTTGATCAACCTATCTCTCTTCTCCTTCCCAACCCCAATTATGGGAACTGAAGTCAAGAGAGAGGTTCAGTGATTTACTCAAGGACAGAGCTAGCTAGTTACAAGGAACTGCATTGGAACCCAGGTCTCTTTTATTTCCATTTCAGTTCTCTTTACACTTGATAGAATCATGGAATCTTAATATCAGATGAAACCTTAGTGATCATCTAAATCTAGTGCTTAAGGTTTGCAGAACACTGTAATATGTTTTCTTATTGGAGCCTCACAACAGGGTAGTTGTTATTAATGTCTCCGACAGGGTGGCTAGGCAAAGTAGATAGAGTGCCAGGTCTGAATTCAGTAAGCCTTCTCTTCCTAAGTTCAAATCTAACCTCAGACGCTTACTAGCTGTGTGACCCTGGGCAAATCCCTTAACCCCGTTTGCCACAGTTTCCTCATCTGTAAAATGAACTGGAAGAAGGAAATGGCAAATAATTCCAGGATCTTTGTCAGGAAAACCCCAAAGGAATCACACAGGGTCAGAGATGACTGAAAAACAACTACACAACAGCATTAACGTCTCTATTTTACAGATGAGGAACCTGAGGCAGAGATCAGGTGACTTGCCTAGAGGTCACCATGTTAATATGTACTTGTGGCAGGATTTGAATTTTAGTCTGCCTGACTCCAAGTAGCTGCCTCATACTCGTACCTGAACAAGTACCCCCAAAGACATACCCAAAAAGTGGTCATTCAGTTTCTGCTTGGAGAACTCTAATAAGGCAGATTCCACTCTCTTAAAGTAATCCATTGCTCTTTGGGATGGTGCCAACTCTTAGGAAGTTTCTCCTAAATTGGGGCAAAAATTTGCTTCTCTGCTACTTCTACAGACTCATCCTCGTTCTGCATCTGGAGAAGGTTTGTCTGAGAGTTAACATATTCCATTAGATGTGGACAAAATCCCCTGTTCAATCTGAGCTGCAAGGACCAAAAAAAATTTATCATCTAATGAGCTTCTCTCTACACAGAGATGGCTCAGCTGTCAATATCTTTCAGGCATGGTAGAATCTCACAGGGGCACATTCTACTACCAAAGCCTTCAAGATTCCAAGTAAGACGTCCAGCCATCAAAAATACAGAATCACATTTCAGAATTGGCAGCAATCTTATCAGTCATCTAGTCTAATCTACACGTAGCCCAAAACAATCCCCACCGTCACACAGCTATTAAGTGGTCATCCAGTTTTTGCATGAAGAATGAGGGGGAACCTACTACTGTCTGAAGCAGCTCATTCCACTTTTGGAAAGCTCTATTTGTCCTAAATTTTCCTTTCTGCAACTATGATCCATCAGTCCTGATTTTGCCCTTTGCAGCCAACAGTACAAGTTTAATTCCACATAATAGCTCCTCAGACACTTGAAGAGATCATTCCTCCATTCCCTTGGTCCTGCAAAGTCTTCTTTTCAATCACATTCCTGGATCCTTCAAAGTGATCCTCATATAGCATGGCCTCAAGGCCCTTCATCATCACAGCTGCCTTGCTGTAGATTCTCTCCATTTTAATTACTGACATTTTGCCTAAAATGCCTGGAACTGAACATAATAATGTTGATGTGGTCTGACCCAGAGGTAGGATTAACTGTAGTTTTCTTATTCCTAGAAATCATGCCTCCTCATAATGAGTCCAAGATGGCACTGGCTTTTTACCTGTTATGTAACGCTCTTGATTCATAATAACTTACCCTGTGTATAGCTCTTTTCAGAAAAATTGGCCAATAGTGCCTTCCTTTTCTTATTGTGAAATTGAGTTTTAAACCAAAGTATGTGACTTTACATTTATCCCTAGTAAATTTCATTATATTATATTCAACTCAATGTTGTATCCTGTCCAGATGATTTTGGATACTGACTGTCATCAGTGTGTCAACTATCTCTCCTGGCTTTATGTGATCTACAAATTTTGTAAGCAGCTCATCTATGATTTTATCTAAGGCACTGTATCTAAATAGATGCCCTGGGACACTCCAGGGAGCCCTTCTTCCCACCTTTCACCAGTTCAGAATCTAACTGTAGGACAGCCTATGCCACACATTCTTCACTCTCACAATAACAGCATGAAATACTTGAATCACTTTGTTAAAATATAGATAAACTACATGTAAAAGATCACCCTGTTCTACCCATTCAGTAACCCATAAAAACCAGTTTAATTAGGCAGTGCATGATCAATTCTTGATGAAACTATACTGGCTCTCCAACCAAACATAACTTTTCTAAATTTTCACAAACCATTCACTCAATAATCTGTTCTAGAATTTTGCCAGGAATTGAGGCAAAGCTCACTTGCTAATAATTTGGAAACTCTTCCCTTAAAAGGAAAAAAAAAGCCCTTTCTCCAGTACTACTGTCCCAATCTTCTCTTTCTCTCTCGGGTATTACTGACAGTATCCCAGCAATCACATCCAACAGTCCATTCCAGGAGAGATTTCCTCGGACCAGCTGATTTGAATTTATGGGGTGGGAGGAGGGAGAACTAAATCCTCTTCTATTTATATCATGAATCAATGCTCTATTAAACATTATTTTCCTACCCTTTCCAAAAATCATTCTCACTGGCAAAGAAAACAGAAGGAAAATAAGGTTTAAGCAGGACTGCGCCATTCTACATTGTCAGTCATCAGCATCCCATGCAACCCAAACAGCAGTCCTATCATCCTATCAGATGATTCTCCTCGCTTTCTCCCAGTACAGCCAAACACAACAACAACATCCCCCCTTTATGTGGTCCTCAGCCTTCCTCTGAAGCACTGGCTCACTCTGAGCTTCGGCACACAGTAGAGTTGTCAGGGTTCTGCATTCATCCCCTTTGACTTTTATTGCTCCATCTATACATATCTTAAAAAAAATAAATCTAAGTTGTTTGGTGAGTTCTCTGTACATCCACATTGGTCTTTTCAGGAAATTCTCCTTTTCTAACCCAGTTGGAATCTTTTCTTCGAGTGTCTGTAGAATTTCATCAATAGGATTTTATATAAAAAGGTCCCCTTTTGGGGACAGGAGTTATACAAGAGGGAAGGCAGGTATCTTAATGTGTGTGTAGTTAAAGGCAAATGTTAAAATAATCAAGGTGAGCACTCTATGAAAATTGTTTAAGTAAATATTACCTAGGCAGCAGCTCCCTCCCTGTGGAGGGACTAAAGTGGTATCCATGTTGGCTTTTGTCTTTACTTATCTTTTTTTAAAATTATTTGAATATTTTTGCATTAATTTATCATTTATTTGAAGGTGTGCCTAAAAAGCCTTTATAATATTTGTATAAATATGTAGACACACTCACAAATGTACATTCAAGAGTCAGTTTGGCATAGTGGATAGAAGGCCACTTATATCAGGAAGGCCTGGGCGCAAGTCTTGCTTCTGACATATTTTAGCTAGGTAACCCAGAGTAAGTCATTTTACTTGTAAGTGGCCCCACTCACCTCCTGAAGATGCTTAGTTAATCAGTACAGTTAATGATGTGTTCTGATAAAGCTTCCAAAAAGAGAGCTCCTCCACTGATAAAATCAAAGATCCAGTGAGTCAGCCAGGCCCCAAGCACTTACTAAGCATCTACACACCACACACATATATGTACACACATCCACAAATGCATACCTACATACATGTACATATGTACACACACACACACACACATATATATAATTTTGCCCTCATGAAATCATTGAGAAATAGAAAAGGCATATATTATTATCACACTCTGGATGTCACCATTACCCACAAGTGTTCCACTTCCTTTAACAAAATCTCTTATATTCCTCTATCAGACCATTACCAACTATCATTCCATCTTTATATATAGCTCACCCCTCTCCAAAGCTACTGCACTCCAAACCAAACTTTATTGAGACATATAATCCCTTAGAACCCACAGGCATTAACTCTTGTTCTGATTTTACCTTCCTCCCTTTCTAATCTCTATCTTATATTTAACCAATTCAATTCTACACTGTTCCTTACTCTGGAAGTCCTTATCACGTAGCAGGTAAAAATAGGCAGTAATAATTTTCCAACAGAAGTAATGTAAAGGATGTTACCAGAGAGGGATTTGAGGAGAAAAAGAAAGTGAACCAGGCATGTGTTAAGAATGAGGGATAAAGCAATAGATGGAATTCATGTTCTACTAGATGGAATTTATGTTCTACTAGTACCCAAATGATAGCAAAGAAACTAGCTATTAGTGGGTGGGCCACGTAAAGGATTTACAGAAGGGTATGTGCAAAGTTTTCAGTAAAGTATCTCATATCTTTCCTGTGGAAAATATGGAGAGATGTGGCTCAGAATATCATACAATGGGGAGTTGGAATTAGTTGTAAGGTCAGGCTCAAGGAGAATTCATTATTACTAGCCCTCCTGAATGGGTTACAGTTGGGATCATTCAATAATTTAATAAACACCTACTGTATGGAGGGAGAGTTGGTGCATGATTTTTGTTAACAGATGACTGTACACTCAACACAGCCTCTGAGGCTGAAATGCAACAAAGCATTGATTGATTCTCTGTTGCTTGTGCTAATTCTGGTTGAACACATAACCCCAAGAAAACACAGGTTTCTCCACCAGCCAGCACTACACCATCCATACATGGAACCACTGGTTACAGCAAATGGAGATATTAATACTGTGGATTAGTTCACTTATTTTGGAAGTATACTTTCTAGGGATGTACACATAAGGTCAATGCATGCATTGTCAGAGCAACTTCAGTGTTTGGCAGCGCCTAAGGAAAGTGTGGGAAAGAAGAGATATAAGCTGCCTACCAAACTGAAGGTCTACAGAACTGTTATACTAACCTTATTGTCGTATGCCTGTGAAAGCTGGAAAGTGTACCAGCACCATGCCAGGAAACTGAGTAACTTCCATTTCAATTATCCTAGTTGTGAATATCTTCTGGTCCTACCAAGGTCCTTTCTTTACCTAAACTGCCAAGAATATATTGCAGAAAGTACAACTCTGATGGGGTGACGATGTTGTTCAACTGTCAGGTGTACATCTGCCTAAAAGACAATATTTTTATGTAAAATTTATGCAAATCTCACATGGAGGTCTGAAGAAGCAAAACAAGGACATTCTCAAGGTCTCTCTCAAAAACTCTGAAATTGATTGTAAGACATAGGAGACACTGGCACAGGACCATCTAGCACAGTGTGCCCACATCAAAGAAGCCACTGTGCTCTATGGGCAAAGTAAAATTGCAGTCACTCAAAAGAAATGTGAGATATTTTAGATATTTAGAGACATCTCCTATCCAAATGTTCGCATGGACTAGAGGCAGCTAGGTGGTGCAGTGGTTAGAGCACCAGTGCAGACCTGAGTTGAAATCTCACCTCAACACTTGACACTCACTAGTTGTTGTGGGACCTTGGGCAAGTCACTTAACCCCAACTGCCTCATCCTGGGTCATCTCCAGTCATCCTGATGAATATCTGGTCACTGGATTCAGATGGCTCTGGAGGAGAAGTGAGGCTGGTGACCTGCACAGCCCTCTCTCACTCAAAACAAAGTCAAGTGCAAGTCATGTCATTATTTCTCTGATGGCATGGTCTTCTTTGGCAACAAAGGATGGACGGACGGACACATACACACACACACACACACACACACACACACACACACACACACACACAATCTAGAGTGATGTCATTTTGGTTCTCTTAAAGAATGAAGGACAACAAGCAAACCAATGAGCCAGGAGCTGTGCTTGGTCGTTTGGGATACAAAAAAGAGACAAAATAGAGTTCTTGTCCTCATGGAACTCACAATCTAATGGTGGAAACAATATGAAACATATATATATATATATATATGTATATACACATATATACATATATATAAAAAAACTAGATATATACAGAATAAATAGGAAATAATTAATGGAAAGAAAGCACTGGAATTAAGAGGGGTTGGGAAAGCTTTCTTTAGGAGGTAGGATTTTAGTAGGGACTTTAAGGAAGTCTAATCCATCCTCCTCATCCACCAGCTAACTCTAGGCTTTACTTGGTATAGATTCATATACCGGTACTAAATAGCCATGGAATCACTGCAGTACTTTAAAGTTTGATGCAAATGCCACAATATTATCCCAAAATAGGCACATTTAGAAAATTCACCTACAGGGATTCAGGGAATCCTTCCTCCATTTGGACTATGAGGTGGACATCAGTGATGACAACAGTCAGCGCTTTGGTGATCATATGAAACCCTGCTATGTGTCTCACTTGCTATTTATCATCAGAGGATTATTACACAAACTCATTTCTGATTACAACTCTCAAGCGCTCTCTGAGGAAAATGAGAGGGCAAATACTAAAGGTATAAAGAATATAAGACTTATAATGGGAGACCTCACTTAGTCTATTGTTTATTGGTTACAAAAAAGCATTTGACTCTGTAGAGCAAACTGCAGCCTTAAAAATTCTCCACCAAGGTGTCACCCATGCACATGGTAAGATCATATCAACTAATATCTGATCTTAATCTAGACTTTTTTCTACAGTCAAATCCTCTTAATTAGCACACCCTGCTAGAAACAGAAGTGTACCAGTTAAGCTCTCATCCTGATTATCAGAGACTGATGGGAATTGGGCCGGTGGAAAGAGATATTCACTATTCATGAATCTCTCTTAAAACAGGCAATTTAGAAAACACTTTAAAAACTTTAGAAAGGGAAGATCATCTTATTCAGCAACTCCAGTGGTTTTCATTAAAAAGCTAACATTTATCTTGTTACAATAATTATCTTATTGGAGTAGGTCATAATATTTTCCTATTCCTTCAATGAGATACTGCAATATGAAAATCATCACAATAAACTAAATGCTAACTTATTAATGAAAATCACTATACAGCAGAAAGAGAATGAAGCACGGAATGAATAAGGAGCAAGTTTATGTTCCCAAAAGCCATTCACACCTGTTACCTGCTATGTGCACTCTCATGGACAGATCCACTACTAACTCGTGCTATTCTAGTCATTACTGAACAGTAGCCTCAGAATTTACTTACTGCTCCAATTGGCTGGCCAATGATCAAAGTAGCAAAAATGGAATACAAATGTACTTTCTTCCCCAAATCGCTGGTCAAAGGAAGTGCATCATAAGGTGTTAACTTGCTCTTCAACTTCAGTTTTCATTTATATGACCACAAAGGTAGAGTATTTTTGTTGTTCAATAGCTTAGTTATCTTTCAATGAACTGCAGTAAATCCGTAATTTGTTTACTATAAAGATGACTTGTTCTAACACCAACAAAGGTTGTTTTTTCTGTGTTTTCTGATCTCATAATTAACTGATCTATTCATAACATCTTTCATACGCATTCCCCTTCTCTATCCTGATACAGTCACCACCCTGCTGAAGACTCTCATTAACTCATTCCTGGTTGATCTCCCTGCCTCAAGCCTCTCCCTCTTCTCCATCTCCCCATTCCAGTGATACTTCACTTAGCCATCAAATTGATCTTCCTTGAGTGCAGGTCTGATCATGTCACTCCCAACCCTGTACCATTTAATAAATCCGTGACTCCCAATTGCCTGCAGGATCAAATATAAAATCCTCTGTTTGGTTTTAACATCCTTCATAACCCAACCCCTTTCTACTTTTCTATCTTACTACTTTTTGCTCCACACCACCCCTTCCCATTTGCTCTGCGATCAAATGACACTGGTCTCCCGGCTGTTCTGTGCTTCATCTCCCAACTCCAGGTATTTTCATGGCTGTCTCTCACACCTGGAATTCTCTCCCTCTTCATCTCCAAATCATGGTTCCTTCATATATCTTGTGTGTACACAGTTGTTTACATGCTGTTTCCCTCATTAGGTGGTGAGTTTCTTGAAAGCAGAGACTGTTTTTGCCATGTTTTTGTATCCCTAGTACATAGTTTCTATGCACATAGTAGGCACTTAATCCTTGTTGACTTGATATTAGATTCACTGAGAATTAGGACCTAAAAAAACAAACACAGAAATACACACACACACACATTCCCACACAACGCACTATTTTCTCATGAATAAGACATGAACTTTTTAATCAGTTCACTGATTAATCCACTTCTAGACCATTCACCAAGAGTACACAGTTCCTTCGACTCTATAGCATACTTCAATCTAATGAATTAAGTCCTTGAATCAGAACAGTGGGAGTCTTACAGTTTCCCTGATACTGTTTGCATTTGGTTCCATAATATGCTTTCAGTTCCCCAACCTACCCCACCTTGCCAAAGATGAAACCCTAATGTGATTTTAAGCACTATAATCCCCAGGATTTGGGGAGCTTCTTTCCCAAGGATGCCTTCATTTACTAAAGAAAATTTTGGGGATCATTCTTTATTTCTAATTTGCCAGCTGGTGGCTCAATGGACACAGCACTGGGCCAGAAGTCAGAAGACTTGAATTCAAATCTGACCTCAAACACTTATTAAACTGTTTGACTCTGGGCAATTCATTTAATCTCCATCTGCCTCAAACACCTCAATAGTAAAATAGGGACAATAAATGCTACCTACCTCCCATTGTTGTTGGGAGGATCAAATGAAATCATATTTGCATAGGGATTAACACAATGCATATTGTTGTTCAGGCATGTCTGACTCTTGGTGACCCGCTCAGGGATTTTCTTGGCAAAGATACTGAGGTGGCTTGTCATTTCTTTCTCCAGTTCATTTTATAGATGACAACACTGAGGCAAACAGAGTTAAGAGTCTTGCCCAGACTCACAAAGTTACTAAATATCTGAGCCTGGATTTGAACTCAGGTCTTCTTGACTCCAGGTTGGGTTCTCTACTCACTGTGCCACCTAGCTACCCATAGTAGGTATCTAATAAATATTTGTCTCTTTTCCCTCCCCATTTTAAATAGTTTTTATGGGACTGAGAATACTCCTAATATCTCATCTCCCTTAAATTCCAGTTGGATTTTAAAAAGACATAATAGGTGCAGGGCTTTTAATGGGAATAAATCAGCAAGAAGGACAATCTGGTTTACATCAACCTTTGGTCTTTCTGTCTAAAGCAAATCTGAATTTTACTGGGAATCACTTGTATATAGGATGTGTCCTTTGCCATTATAAGTACCTACCACAGTAACTTAAACAGAGAAGGTGCCAAATGATATTTGCTGATTCAATCTGACTTTACTGTAGGAATACTTTGTGTAAAAATATATATTTTTTAAGAGTTTAGAAAATATATGGCTGGGTTTAACCAACATGCAGTTATTAGCATCTGAGATGTTTATGGGGATATTCATTGCTCTGTCCTGGAAATAGCTCCTGAGTTCTTTATGGACTGTCTCCTGATGCTCATGAAGCCAGGATTTCTCTCAGGCAGCTCTTACCAGCTACCACTCTTTAGTTCATATGACCTGGACTCCTTAAAGGAGTTTCTTAACCTGGTATCTGTGGCCTTGATTTTTTGTTGTTGTTGTTGTTATTTTAAAAAATGTTTTGATAACTGTATTTCAATAATTTGTAATCCTGGATATATTATTTTGTCCATTAAAAAAACATTATTCTAGAAGGGGTCATAGGCTTCATCAGATTGCAAAAGGGATTCATACAAAAAAAGTTTAATGTCCCTCTTCCAGAGGTTTATTCAAGTTTCTTTAACACCTCCTCCAAAATTCTTAGGATCATAATAGGCTGGCTGGAAGAGAACTTATAGGTCATCTAATCCAACTCTCAACATGTGGATGATGAAACTGAAGCCTGAGAAAATTCAGGTGACTGACCCACACAATTAATATGTAGCAGATACAATATTCACACTCTAAATTCAGTGTTCAAAGAACTATATCCTTTCCAATGTTCTCTACTCTTGGGTTAATTTGATTCAGTCACATTGGCCTCGGCTGTGATTGGGGATTCACTACCAAACAAGACACTGTCTACAAGCTTTCTACGGACTGGACTGGGCAAATCTTTCAGTCAAATGTGAGTTTTCAGCCTTAAAGGAGTTAGAACAAATATTTGCCAGTGGAATGTAATGGGCACTCAAGAAATAACTGTGGATTGAATGAAGAGAAAATTCATTTCTTACAAAATACTGGCACTGGTGGGTAACTAAAACACCTTTTCTTTGGCTTAGAAAGAAAGCATTTTGTAAAACTGATAATACAATATAATTTGGAGAGCTAGTTTTTGTTGTTATTTGAGGTAGATAATTTACTAAAAGGACCATTTTCTCTAATACCATAGGTAGGACTAGACATTTTAAATTATCTTTATGCCAAGTTTTCCACCTATCAACTATTCTAAGGTATTTATTTCTGTTCTCTAAACCTGAAAGTGGTATGCATCACAGGAAAATATTAAAAAAAATAACAGCTAGCACTGCTAAAGAACTTTACTGTTTGCAGAGTACTTTTTACATTTGTTATTTCATTTGATCCTTACAACAATGCTGTGAAATAGGTGCTATCGTTATCACCGTTTTAGATGATCAAACTGAGGTTGAAAGAGGCAGCTAATGGCAGAATGGGCTGAGCGCTGAGCCTGAAATCACACAGACCTGAATTCAAATCTAGCCTCAGCTGTGGGACCCTGAGCAAATCATTTACCTTAGTTTCCTCAACTGTAAAATGGGGATAATAACAGCAATAACTCACAGGATTGTAGAAAGGGATCAAAAGGGATTTGTAAAAAGCACTGAACACAATGCCTGGCACACAGTAGGTACTATGCTTCCTCCCTCCCACACCTTCCCCTTAAGGGACTTGTCTAGGATTGTAAGGCTAATAAGTATCTGAGGCAGGATCTGAACTCCACTCTTCAAGACTTTCAAGTCCAGTGCTCAATGAACTATGTCACTTAGCTGATTCTTCAGGCAGGTCCATGCTTTCAAAGTCTCTGTCCTTGAATCAACTCTCTCTGCAGTTTCAGTGCAGTGACTCTTGGTGAATCAGTAAACAGGGAGTAAGAGCCCAGGAACAGGAAGACTAAGGAGATTAAGGTGAGTAGTAAGGAAACTTAAGACATAAAAAAGGGGGTGAATCAGTTTTTTAAAAATATTCTACAGATTTGAAGAAGTACAGATCTTCGTTGCATGTTTTTGTTACCTGGAAGCCAAAAATAACTAACATTCCAGCTTTCTTCCTAATGGTTAAGGGTCTACTTAAACCTTCCGCGGTGGACACTTAACTTTGCCCATTTCAAAGCTGTCAAGTGCTACAGATCTTCAGTATGTTATTACAGATTGCTAAAGATGCCATGGCCAACAGCTCACTTTCTTATTACTGTATTGCTAGAATTGGAGGAAATCAACCATCCAAATTTGATGACTGAAAAAAAGCATAGCTGAAATCTACAAATTATCCAAAATTTTATTTCAGAAAATAGTGCCAACTTTATTTAGCCCATAAGTCTTTTATAAAGAGTTTTACAGAAATTATCTTTTATTTCTTCTGGTCTTGAGTGAGGCATAAACTGGATAATTAGTTTCAAAACAATCAAGTTGATTTTATGAAGGAAGGTGCAATGCAAATGATAGAGACCTAATTACACTGAAGCCTTATGCAAAAGAACAAATAACTTCCCAACTCCCACCTCATTAGTCCCCACCCTAAGCAAAGCTACAAAGCAAACTCCCCTTTCCTTAGTGAGTGTATCCTTCTCTCTCCTTGCAGGACTTCTTCTGTCCCTCTCTGCTCCCATTCCTCCACCCTCAGGTATTCTAAATAATCTAGGTCTTTCTGGTCATCTGGGAATACATCTAGTAAACTCACTGATAATTAGGTATTGAAGACTTAAAGTGTTCATTAGGTAAGTTTGCATTTTAGAATAAAAGTCTTAGAACAAAGAAATGAATTACAGGCAATGGTGGGAGAAATCTTTTTGGGTAGAAGAAGTGCTTATTTTCTTTAAATCAGACAACATAAACAACCTCTGAATCTTAGGTCAACTCTAGCTCCCGTAACATTTTAAAGATAATGTCTGAGCTCTTGGCTACAAGATATTGAGACAGGTGGTTAAGTAATTAAGCAAGCTGAGCAACCTGTGTTGTCTTCCTGTAAGATTTTCTGGAACTTACAAATATAGCTTTAGACATAAAATATGAACTTAAACAGACAGATCTGATCAGGTCACTCCTGTTCAAAAATATTCCATGGTTCCCTATTTCCCCCAGGAAAAAATATAAAACTCTTCAATTTAGCATTTAAAGCCCTCCTCAATCTTGCTCCCACTTCTCAGACATTTCATATTTTTTTCCCTTCAGACTCTCTATATGCCATTGAAACTGATCTCATGGTTGCTCCTCACGTTTCTTATTCCATCTCTGCACTTCACAGCACAGACTGTCTCTTCTCCTTGAAACACACTCCCTTTTTCACTTCTGCCTCTCAAGAATGGATTCCTGGCTTTCTTCAGCGCTCAGTTCAGGCTCCACCTCCTATGACAGACACATTCTTGATTCCTCAAAGCTGTTATTCCTCTCTCTCTCTCGCCCTCACTAACGCTAAGTTCATGCTGTATCCCTGCAATAGAATTTAAGTTCCTTAAGGGCAGGGATTGTTTCATTTTTGTCTGTATATGTATCCCCATCACCTCATACAGTAACTAGCTCAGAAGATGTGTTGAATGAATGTTTGTTTAACTGAACTGAATGAACTTAGGTGGTTTTACCTCCCACTTTTTTGTCTTCTCAGTTAATAAAGAGAATACCTAGAAAATGCTGTTTTGAGTTCTATAATAGTGGATGACATCACTCTAAAACTGCTCAAGAGATCCATACCAGGTAACCTTTGGAAATAACTAACTTGTAACTATTAACCAATACCAAATCAAAAGTCCTGTGCCTTTAGAGGTAAATAGGGACCTTAAACTAATCTAGTACTACATTCCCAAAATATTGAATAAAGGAAATGAGCCCCAAAGCCACTAATTCATATTGCTGTAGAATTCTGGCTACTTCGTACTATTTCTCAAATGGAATAGATGATGCTCTACCAGAGAAGCTATATGTTTCCTGTATTTTCAGATTTTACTTACTAAAAGCTAACCAAATTATAATCTGATTCATCAGGCAAATATAGATCTATCATGGCTCAATCTAGGCACTATGAAGCATAACTATAAGGATAAAGATAGAATCCTTCAAATTAGGAAATGTGAAATCTGACTTTGGCACTAGGGAGGGGAAAATGGACTGGACCTGTAATTTTATGGGTGTAGTGAATAGCTGGATCATATCAACTTTTATCAAGTGCTTATCATGTGTCAGGAATTGTGATAGATGGGCTATCAAGGCAGACTACAACCTTCTCTACCTCTTGTCATAGAGCACTGAGAAGTTGAGTAACTTTTCCAGGATCACAGTATGTGTCAGATGAGATTTGAACCCAGAACTTTCTTTTTTTTTCTGATTTTGTTTTATTAATTATTTTATTTGTTTTCAGTTTTCTACAATCACTTCCATATATCTTAGATTTTTCTCCCTCTCTCCCTCCTCCCTCCCAGAAACAGTATGCAATCTTATATAGGTTCTACACATACATTCTTATTAAATACATTTTCACCTTAGTCATGTTGCATAGAAGAATTAAAATGAATAGGAGAAACCATAAAACAAAACAAAATATGACATAACAGAAAATAGTCTGCTTCATTTTGCGATCCAATTCTACAGTTCTTTCTCTGGATGTGGAAGGCATTTTGCCTCAAGAGTGAACCCAGGACTTTCTTACTCTAAGGCTAGTCCTCTATGCACTGCATCATGCTCTCTCCTGAAATCTATGTTGAGAAAATTCTAATATAAAATAATTAACCATAAAAAATTTACTACATATAATATTAGTCTGATCTTTTGATACTACCATTTAAGAATGGGGTTTGTTCCTCTCTTATTTTTGTTTCTACGCCCAGAATTCTGAACATGTTCAAGTTTCATAACAAAAAAAAATTAAATTTTTAATACTTAAAAGAAAAAATTTCACTGAAAATCTAGCACAACAGAAAAAAAATTGTTATTAAGAACAATAGCCTGGAGGGGGTGTGGGAAGGAGGCAGGACAGAAAAAAAGAAATTCAACTCCTCTGTATTAGGATCAGGAGGGGAGAGGAAAACCTGGAAAAGATAAATCCAAAAAAGTTTTCTTCTTGGGATCCATGTTATGCATTTAACAATCCTGACAGTCTTGCATTAGGCCAAGATTCTGAAGCTTAACATAAAGAAATATGATTCATGAAAGTGTAATTTTTAAAACAGAGATAGTAACTCCTAAATTTTTATAATTCCTATGCTATATCCTATGATTCTTAGTTTTCCCTTCCAAAAAAAAAAGTGCTCAGCAGTTTAAATTGGCTGCTTTTTAAAAATGAAATTACCACCCCCACACATCAAATTACCACAAACCAATACATGAAAATAACAATAGCAAGTATTTAAGGTTTACAGAACAATTGCCATGTTCTCATTTGATCCTCATAATAACTCTGAGGTAGGTGCTATTGTTTTTACAGATTTACAGATGAGGAAACCGAGGCAGCCAAAAGTTAAATAACATGTCCAGGGTCACACAGCTAGTAAGTATCTGAAGCCAGATTTGAATTCAGACTTTCCTGACTCTAAGTTCTATGCTCTATCTACTGAGTCACAGAGCTAAAAATATAACACAGTACAGCGATAAACAAAAACTTTATCATCATGACCACTGAAACACAATCACTGTGAAACTAGTCATGGAAAACAAGATAAAATGTTCTTTGGAGGCAATGTCACACAGAAGAACGCTGTATTCAGACTAAGAGAACCAGTGTTCAAAAAAGCCAGTTGTATCACTCACTGTGTGACTTTGGGCAAGACACTTTACCAGCCGAGGCTTTGGGTCCCTCAACTATACAGTGAAACATTTGGACAGGATAGACCATAAGAGAACCCTTATGATTCTAAAATCTATCTTCCTATATTATGAATTAGATCTCCCAATCAATTCTAATCAATTGACTCTTCCAAATCATTTTAGCAAAACAGAGTATGACTGAGGCATTGCAGAACATTAGATCATTATGAAATTTCATACCAACTTTACTGATGGATAAAGTTGACAAATCAGCACACAATAACAAAAAAAACTGTCTCTGGTGGATAATAGAGGTGGCTATCACGTGTATAGCAAGTTATTCTCTTTCAAAGTGAATATATTACTAAGATACTGCAAATAAGCATACTGGTCAGAAGGGGAAATCCAATAAAGGCAGCCTTGATTAATACAAACCCAGTAAGAAAACTGATTAAAATATCTAAATAATATAATTTAAAAGAAACATATCTAACATCTTCTTTTCTCAATTTAAGATATACAGCAGAACCTTGTTAAAATGCTGGTTGAAGGACAAAGATTAGAGATCCCTGTTATGGGACTCTCAGGTTACGTGCTATGATGTACTATGTACCACTGTGTACACAGGGGGCATCATTTGACCTGTAACAAAATCAAATTTGTGCAATACCAAAGTACTTTATAATAAGGTTTTCTCCTATGTCCCCCACACAAATAATATTGTACCAACATGCTATTCTCTATGACAAATTGCCTCAGAGTTTTCCAATGCAAGTGGGGCTCTGTCTGCTACCCAGACACTTAGTTTTACAGGTCCTCGATAAAGAAAGCATGGAGGTAAAAGGCTTAATTGTAAAATGAGGCTTATGTGCATATACCATGTAAAAGTCTTGCAAACACGCAGCCACTCTCAGCCTTACGAGCCACTGTGATTGATACATGGATTGTGTTGGAATTCCCTCTTGCATATGGTGAACAAGGAGCTTTAATGAGGCTTATGACCCTACTTCGCTGATATCCCAGGGAATCTTAAAGCTAATGGGTTGCCACCAAATACAGATCAGGTGTTACAACTGCTTTTCCCAAAACGCTAAGAACTTTCTAACTTTAAGCTCCTTAACTTTCCTACCACTATGAAGGCAGGCCATAGATAATAAAGTCTCAGGTACTTATGGATAATCATAAAAAAAAAATTGGCATTAGGCATAAGGCAGCTAAGTGGGGCGGTGGACAGAGCTCTGGGCCTGAAGTCAAGAGAAGCTGAGTTCAAATCTGGCCTGAGACACGAGCTGTGTGACCCTGAGTAAATCAATGAACTTCTCCTTGCTTCAGTTTTCTCAGCTATAACATAGCGATAATAATAGCACCTGCCTAGAAGGGTTGTTATGAGCATCGAATGAGATAACCTTTGCCATGTGCTTAGCACAGTGCCTGGCACATAGACTTATTCCCTTCTTTCCCACTCTACCACACTGCCATCTATAGGGAGGATGCATTACTTCAAAAAGAAAACAATGTACTCAACACCATTTAATTACTTATAGTTTTTCCCAAGTCAAATTTATCAATAAAACAAGTATTTACTGAGTGTTTCTGATGTTACATACTCTAAGTTCACAAGAAGACCTGGTCTCTGAGTAGCAATGTAAGCATCAGGACAACAATACGACAGCATTGTACCCAAAGTATGTAGCTGAGATTATAAATGCCGCATAAACTTAGAGGAAGGATAGGTCAGCATGGCCTAGAGGTGTCAAGAAAGGCTATGTAAAAGGGAGGGGGACTTTAGCTGGCCCTTAAAGGATGAGACAGATTTGGATAGACGAAGAGGAGAAGGAAAGACTTTTCCAAATGGGGAGAAAAATATGAGCAAGGGTAGATATGAAAATAAACACATCAAGACTCATGGCTAACTTCCAGGAATTCATGATAATGGGTAATAAGTCTAGGCAAGGTAATTCCACAAATACACAGTAACACTGCTGGCTGGAAGCAGGATGCCACAATTCTATAACCCAGATAGAGGTGGACTTAACTTTACCTTTGTTTACTAGTGCCTTTTTTTCACAGAGAGTGAAAAATTAAAAACACATTAAAAATTCCTGAGGAAATTTCTAAGAAAACCAACTGTTTTCAAGAATCTTTAAATGTTAGAGAAACACAAACTATTCTGATCTACTCATTAAAGTAGATTCCCTAAGGAAAACTGAACACAAACTTTGTTAGCCTCAACACAGTTACTTATGTATTTGAAAGTAATAAAACCGGACTGGTTTTAAAACATTCTGTAATCCAGATTCTTCACTAAATCAGACTTTCCCCTAACCATGTACATTTGTATATGAAACAGAGCCTCTCTTTTGAATCACCACCAATCCCTGATTATAGAACAGGCACCTGAGAGTATAGTAAATTATAAGTAAATCACCTTCACAACTGCTTAAGATTACTGACGCACTCTCCTTCAAGAGCTAGTCTCAGGAAACAAGACTAAGAAAGGATTCAATTCGCAAACCATTTTTAAAACACCCAAATGAATGTAAATTTAGTAAAATGGAATACAACCATGACACTACTGAATATCTGAGCAGCACAAAAGCTCTCATTCCTTTAAATATACATCAATTGGTATTCTAATTACAATCATATGACAAATCTGTCCACGGTAGTGAGTTTTCACTGTGCTAATGCTTAATTCCTCATCGTACTCCAAGTTTTCCCCTATTCCATGATGATAAAGAGCATCATATCTTGTCATTATATGCCTATCTTTATTTTAACATTGTAAACTCTTTGGAATTAGAGTTTAACTTGAAGGGACTCAAGTTAGGGCTCTCTATGCTCCCAGTACAGTTCCAAACTTGATATTGTATTTACCTGATGGGGATTTCTGTAGCCCAAGAGTAGATTTGCTGCTTTAATATCACCATGCACATATTCATTTTCATGTATATATTCCAACACATCCAACTGTGAAATAAAGAAGATATGGTAACATCATATTGCCACCTATTTAGGATTCACCTTGACAAACTAGCATTTTTGAAAATAAACTTTTAATACAAAGGGGTTCCTTTTCCTACAAATACCACAAAAAGTGCCCTATTTCATAGCCATCTGTCTATCACCCATACTTTGGGGAACCTCTTCTAGAGTTCATACCCTTTCAAAGCCACAGGGATTGCCTATCAGCCAGCATTTACTTCAATGCTTTCTTTTTTAGAGGGGGCACTAAAGGAAGGAAATCTTCTCACCCCCTTTCTGGGTTCAGCAACATACATGACTCCTGACCACCCAGCAGCTGAGAAAAGCAAGTTTTTGTTTTTTAAACATTCTCCTTTTTGGGGTGAGGCAGGATTAGAAAGTCAGATGATTCAGCAAGAAGGTAGATGGTAAAGGAGCCAGAGCAATCAGTGACAGAGTCACTTGCAGCAGGGTCCTCAGGAGCTCCCTAGCCAAAGCTCTATCTCCAAACCAGGCTGCAGGGAGCTAGGAACAAAGCCCTTTGCCCAAGTGCATTCATTCTCCCCTTCCCTGTAGAAAGTCACAGAAGGCATTCATCTGTAGCTTCCATTCCTGTCCCACTGTGGGTAGCAGAACCAGGCTCATTCTACTTAAAATGGGAAAAAAAAAAACGAACCAACGAACAGCAAACAAGATAAGACAAATATGTGGCATAAACAAAATGTGTGCAGGGGTGCTATTAAGATTTCATTGCCTCTTGTTTGGCAAAGTCTGCGTAACTCACTGCCACAACTAATTATTGCTTTCATCCCAAATTCATGGCAATAAAAACTTTATAGAACCCCATATTATCACATGCGTAATATATAAAATATTATCTTACGCAGTAATTTGCATTGTTATAAACATATGACAAAAGGGAGAGCATTCTAACAGCCATGCAGGCTTGTTCTGACATGCAAAAACAAAGCTGTGAGGAAAAAAATCAGGCTGTAGACCCCATGCCTAATTGAGTTTGTAGTGCCAAACACAGCACATTCTGTCACTTAGAGAGCCCACTGTTATCAATTACACCAAAGTGGCCTCTACGCCAATGACTGACATTTCTAGGGCAGGAAAGATTTCCTTCCCTGATAATTTTGCAAACACTAAAGATCTATATTCTGTAACAAGTAAATATCCTGAGTAGCACATGAAAAAAGATGCTCCAACTCACCATTCGTACACCCAACTGCAGGACAGTTGACCTTTGAAACCTGCCTCTCTGGACAAAGATCTTCTGTAAGTCCATTCCTAATCTTTCCATAACCATGAATCTATAGCTGTAAGAAAAGACACAAAATAGAGAGCCAAGAGGGGGGATATATGAAAATGTCTATTCAAAGAACTGAAAAACAAGTATTTCTGACTTCATAGACAACAATGATGGTGAAATTAGGTCCCTGTAACTTCAGTACATACACATGCAAAAACAGTAAATATGTGCCACTGTGTGATACTGAATTTAATCAATAATATAATGTTAGAGTAATTTGTACACACAGAGGACGAACAGGTGTAATGTAAAGATCTTCCCCACCTATTAATGGGTCTCAGATTAGGGGAGGCTTGTTTTGTAGGAAGGCCCACACCTTTTGCTAATTGCTAATGAGGCACTGGGTCATGAGGGTTGTGCCCTCTGGCTCTGAAAAGTGTATATACACTCTGAGGCGAGGTTTTGCTTTGGGGGTTTACTCTTTGGAAGAAGGTTAGTGGGCTAGATGAGACTCTGGGCAGCTGTTAAGGAGCCCCTCAGCTTTGAAAATCCAGATGTTGGTGCTTCTCTCTCTGGTAAGTATGTATGTATGTATGTAATAGTCAGATAGTTGGATCTGTCGATAGTTGGTCTCCGATGTATGTATTGCTTATGGTCAGACAATTAGAATGCCTGTCTGTTGGCCTTTATTTCTCTACTTGTATTTTCTCTGTTGGTATATGTGATTAAAGAAGATTGTTTACCCTTCAAAAGTTGCTTTCCTTTTAGAAAAGCAGATCTAGGAAGCTATGCTAGCAGATCATCCTGGATGTGTCAGGGTGCTTGCTGCTACAGTAGGCCAAGTACAGTCATTTATTTCTTAATAGAGACTACGGTAAAACTGTCCATTCTCTCTTTTCCTGAACTCAAAACAAGGACTGACTTCAGTTAAGATGGCTGATTGGGCTAATAATGTAATCTGGGCCATGGAAAACGGCTCACTGACAAAAGGTTGATTCCATTTTACCTTTTTCCATTGCTTTCAGCCAAACCTGACCCCCAGAAATGAGGAATTCCTAAAAAATCAAGTTGTTTGAGTGCCATCCATCTTTTGACTGCAAAGAGGTAAAATAAAGAGTCAACGTCATTTATAAAACCATTTCATATTTCACATACGCAAATTTTCTGACAATGATCTGGCCATCCTACAGAATCTTCCTTAAAACCATTAAACTATAGAAAAAAATAACAAATTAAATAAAGATAATAACTGGAAAGTATTTTTTAAAAAAGAAAAATTAATGTTTTTGTTGTTGTTGCCACAGCCAAAACATACAGTGCATGGTGAAGAATTGTTGAAGAACCTTTCCATACAAAGGTAGGAGGGTCCTCAGACAGGAGACACAATCAGTTACAGGACTATTTGAAGTCCTTCCAGCTTTCCTGGGTGCGCATGTGCTCCCCTGTGGGGACCTTCAAGAAGCCAGGGTCACTTCATCACCGAAGAGAAAATATATTTTAGTAATATAAAGCGTGTGGAGAATATTTAGCATTTAAAGGATGAATTTCACACAAACAAAAACAATTCATACACATAGCCCCCCAAATACATTTGTATCCTCTAAGCATACTTCTCTTCTACCCTTGAAAAAGGCACTAGCATCTTCTTATCCATTAGCTTCGATCCTAGTCATAAGACAAAAGTAACAACCACCACTAGCTTATCTAGGGGTGAGCTGCAAGACTGACAAAGAGGAAGAAAAACGTCCTCCTTGTGGAGAGCAAGAACATTTGCCTTCCTTCTCTTAAAGAGTAGTGGAGAGAATGTTTTCCTTCCTCATAAGCTCCAAAAGGCAAGGTATTGACCCCTCTGAACCCCAAAGTACCAAGTGGATAATTACTTTACTTGGAACTGAAGGCTACACTCTGATTAGAAGATTCTACTTTCTGTTCTCCTATGTAAATTCAGTCTAGTCAAATTCCTTTAAGCTACATGATGCCAGGGAACCACCCAGTTTGATAAAATTTTTCATTCTTTAAACCAATTTTAGTTTTATTGTTCAATATATCTGCCACACTTGCCTTACTTTTAACTCATGAGGTGGCACTACTGACACAAAATGAATTGTAATTGATTTTAAATATTTGGAGGAAGCGGTTATGGATTGTGCAGGAAGGGGAAATGATCCTTATTTAGAAAATCATCACTTTTTTTCTGAACATATATCAAGGAACTTTGCTTTTTGCTAATTGTTTATCATGTCAACCCACCCATTTAATACCTTCCTTATCCTGCCCCCACTCAGATCTATCACCATATATGGCTGGTGGAATTATTTTGGCCTCCCAGAGTCAATCATATCAATTTGGCATTCAAACTCCTACAATTTTGGCTTCATTTAGCCCTGAAAGGAACCTTAGAAATCATCAAGTCCAACAGTATCAGGAAATCAACATCAATCAATAAACATTTATTAAGCACCCACTATGTGCCAAGCACTGTCTCACAGATTTAGAGCAAGAAGTTGCTTCAAATGTCATGTAGTCCAACTCCTTCATTTAACAAATGGAAGAAATTGAGCCCCATGAAGATTAAATAACCCAATAAAACTCACACAGGTAGAAAGTGTCGAAGTCAAATTTGAACCCAGGTCCTCTGACTCCAGATAAGGAAACTTCTGTTTTAATCACTATAAAGTTTAAGCTTATTGTTTTCACAAACTTTTGAAAACCCTCAAACACACCACCCCTGCAGGGTTCTCTCCTCTAACCTCCACTTCCTGGATCCTTTCAAGGCAGCTCAAACCCCTCTTTCTACAAGAGGCTTCTCACAGTTTCTCCCCCAACTCCACCCTCCCCTTTCCATTTACTCTGTACTTTTCTGGAATGTACACAGTCAATGACTAGTCTCTCCCATTAGAAAGTGGGCCCTTGGAGGGCAGGGCCAGAGTTTTTGCCAGACTTACATTCCCAGCTTTAATGAATCTTGACTGAAAGACTGACTTACCTCACTGCATCTCATGTCTGCTTCTACTCCTTGCTTGAAGGCACCCACTCCCCAAAACTAAAAAAAAAAACTTCCTTTTGTTTTCCTCTCTACTGCCAGTTTTCACATGGAGAGATGGTATAATCTCCTAATTACAGTGAATTCAAAGTCACAGATAAACTCCTGTGAAGTCACAGATAAACTTCTGTGACGCAGATTGCAAGTAATAGATATATATACTAGGGCAAAGCCCAAAGTATGTAAAGGTTAAGTGCACGGTCACACTAACAGTTAACAGTAGGAGGCAAAATCTGAACCCAGGTTATGCTGATTCCAAATCCAACAGTCCATCTTCTGAGAAACATTGCCTACTTTCCTATCTACTCCTCTGCCCTACATACCAAGATGGTCTTGTGTGACAATTAATAAGCCCATCATTCTAATCACTTACTAACATGCATACTATAATTGGACCAGATTCAACAACACAGTATTTAGTAAGTCAGGGAGAACATCTCTGATTTTAAATATACATTCCATTAGGTATAACATGGAAGGAACTGAGTTGGCCTTCACCTTCTGTCTATGACATATGATATAATACAACAGTTTTATCCTGGGATAAAATCTCCTCTTGACAAGACTCTTTCCAAAGCACAGATGATATAACCAAATATCAAACACTCACTTGAGCAAGCACTTATGTACAAGTGGCTTACTAGGCTAGTGTTACTTACTACAGTCTGGCTTTGCAGCTCTCTGATAAAACTTCAGTTCTGAAAAGAGAGGACCATTTTCTTGATATTCCTGTAAAGAAACATGGCAAATATGACGTTCTCTAAATTTTCAAAATTAAAAAATGATTAATGTGATGAGGAGAAAAATAATTCCCCAAATGGGATTTAATATTTCAACTGTTCAGAAATGCCCATTATATACTGCAGCACTTGAACCGGTAATGCATTTTCCATAAAACACTGACCCCCAGACACATTTTCACTACAAATCTCTAAGCATCAAATTAACCAGAAGGCCACTGGAAGAATCTTGTTTCAACATTGGATGTACTGTGGTTACTCTTCCTATACAGACAAACCTAAAACCATACTCTTTTTGCAGGAGGCATTTAGAAAAATTAGACAATTATGGTGATGAAGGACACCAATGCAGTGAGTAACAAAGTATCATCAATAACATGTAATCCAAAAGACATCGAGGATTCTCCACAAAATAAACTTTATCAAAAGTAAGCAATGATAGGACTTAAGATGCCAAAATGCTATTCTTTATGAAACAGAACTATGAAAAAAGGTATTTAAAATAAGTTATTAAATGCAGTCCTTACCACTTTGATAACATGAACGGCATCTTCATCTTGTATTGGTTTATTAGCACATGGAGAGGCTACAAAATCAAAGTGAAAAAGTTATTAAAATAGGAATAAACATAATAAAAATATGGAATAAGCAACAGAATTAACCACTCAGTATTGCTGTTCTTCTCTTTGCTGTTCAGTCATGTTTCAGTCATGGCTGACCCTATTTGGGACTATTTGACAAAAATACTGGAGTAATTTGCCATTTCCTTCTCCAGCCCATTTTTACAGATCAGGAAACTGAGACAGGCAAACAGGATTAAGTGACTTGCCCAGGGTCACACAGCTACTAACTGAGGTCAGAATTGAATATAGGGAGATGAATATTCCTGACTCTTTATGTGACCTAGCAGCCCTAGACCTTCTCTACTTATTACATTAAATCCACTAAATAATTTACTCTAAAACCTTACTCAGATTCTGCTACTGGAAACTGTGGCAATTCAGATGTGACACGTGTGATTCTTTCTGATGAAAAATTTGGAACTCTTTCTTCTGTATATTTCTGAGCTCTCTAGCTTAAAATCAGTGGTGTTCTCAAATCAAAGGACTAAGGCTAACAAAATTAAGTATTCCTTCAATATTCCACTCCACCAGTTCAATTCTTATGACTTCACAGAATCACAGGATTAGAAAGGACTTTAGACACCATCTTGCCTAACCCACTCCTAGACAAGAATTCTCTCTATAATGCAGCAAAGTAAGTAGTGATCCTCTAATATTTGGAATAGTTCTAATTTCATCAAGTTTTTTTCTTCTATCAACTTTAAATGTCTCTTTGCAACACCTATTCAAAGCTCCTTTAATGGCAACCCGGAAGCCAAGGAGAACAAATCTATCAAACTCCATTTATTCAAAAGGTAAGAGTGGCTATATGTTTGGCTACTGGGCATATATTTTTGCAATATAGCTGAAGTATTGAAATTTTATTTTTGCAAAAAATTCTTCATTTTTGCTAATATGAAACTTTTGTTTTATTCATATTATGAAATAAAGGACTAAAAATATATTCCTTAAAAAATATCCTATGTCCCAAACTTTACATATCTCAAAACTGTTCTCCCCATATTAATCCAAATTAGGGAGGGTATTTTGTTTTCAAAATAACTTACTGTACCATTTCTGTTGTGTGAGAGATCAGAATCTAAGTACATGACAAACTTTCAGGGAAAAATAAAACTTTGAATTACCATGAAATATTAAGAGGTGTCTAATCATTCCCTTTCTCTCATGTTTTGTCTTTTAATATCTATAGCCTCCTTTGCTTCCTGCACACCTGCCCAGCCACCATGCTTAAAAACAAAAACCCTTCCTTTGCCCTCTTGACTTCTTAAACTACAGTCTTTTCCCTTTAATAATCAACTCTGAAAAGAATCACCTATACTTGCTGCCTCAAATCCTTACCTCCCCCTCTGTTCTGTCCCTTGGCATCTAGCTTTCAACCTGACCACTTGACCTTTGTTCTCTCCAAGGAAGCCAATGACCTCTTAACTGAAAGGTGCCCTGGTCTTTTCTAAACCCCCATTCTACTTGACCTTTGAAGCTCCTGATGTTCTTCCTAGATACTCTCTACTCCTCTTGACCTCCATTAACACTGTTTGCTTCTGCTTCTTCTACCTTTCTGATTACTCCTTATCATTGTGCTCCTTCTCACTACGTGTGGGCTCCATCCTTGGATCTCTCTCCTCTCTCTATTCACTCTCCCTTAGTGACCTCAATGGCTCTCTTGGGTTCAATTATGATCTTTCTGCAGATGAATCTCAAATTTATATATCCAGTCCTAATTTCCCTCATAAATCATAATCCAACAGTACCAATTACTTACTGAACATTTCCAAACAAGCTTATATATCATATGCATCTCAAAACTCCAACTGGGAAAAACAGAATTTGTTATATTTCCTCTCTCATCTAAATTTCCCTACTTTTATTGACAGAACCACCATTTTTCCAGTTCAGCATTGGGATCATAAATAAGGCCAATCGGCCTCCCATGGCCAATCAGGTTTCAGGCAGCTAGATTAGGCCTGTAGTGAAGAAAAACCTGATTCCAAATTTGGCCTTACACACTTACTAGCCATGTGACCCTGGGCAAACCACTTAACCTCTGCTTGTCTCAGTTTCCTCAGCTGCAAAATGAGGACAATAACAGTACCTGCCTCACAGAGATGTTGTAAAGTTCAAATGAGATAATATTTGTAAAATTCTTAGCACAGTACCTGGCATATAGTAGTGCTATATAAATGCATACTCCCTTCCCCTCCCCACTTTTTCCAATTCTTTCACTTCTTTCTCCACTGTATCTCTTAAATCCATCTCCTTCTCTCTCCTCATCTCATCAAGCCGAGTTCAGGTCCTTCTCACTTGTACTATTATAACAGCTTCTTACCAGGACTCCCTCTTTCTAGTTCCACCTCAATCCCCCAATCCATTTTTCACATGGCTGCCAAACTTACACTCCTAAACCACAAATCTGAGCATATCTATCATTCCATTCAAAAACCTTTAATAGCTTACTATTGCCTCTAGGGTAAATATACTGTTGTATCGCCTAGGCAATATTCACAGCACTGGTATTGACTATGAATATGCCTTCGAAGTTCTCAATTGCGAAGTACAAGACTCTCCATATAGCAGGCAGAATAAAAACATTTATTCAGATGCCAGAAAGTCAAATCCCAACACCAGAAAGCCAAATCCATCATAGTAACCAAGAAGTCAATACACATTATCACTGCAAGGGACAAATCCATTCCCAAGCCTTCCACCCCTGCTGGGGCCTTCCCACAAACACAACACTCAGGAGCCTTGCTGTGTCTGCCTGTGTCCTCTCTCTCCTGTACCCTAACTACTCTCACTCACTTCCTCCAGTTCTGCTCCACCCTTCCTGTTCCACCTGCTCAGCAAGCTCCTCCCACCACATGTGACTTAGGCTTCCATGTGACTTAAGCAGGTTATATGGGCCTATAAATGAATGGGAAAGATTTTTCCATGTAACTTACCATTACAACTTAACAATCCTCTAAGATTTAAATTCTTAATATGACTTCCTTCCCACACAAGCTGAAATGACAATCAACTTGGTCTAACTATTCCCTGTATATATCAGTCCATCTCTTGCCTCCACACCTTTGCTCAGGAAGTCCCTCTTGTCAAACAGTTCCTCCTGCCTCATCTCTGTCTCACAGAACCAAAAGCTTCCTTCAAAGCACACCTCCAATGCCACCTCCTTCATGAGGCATATCCTGTTTGGAGTAATCATCCTTCTATGAGAAAGAGAGTTAGTTATTTTTCTGATTGAGGCTAAGATGTCCAGATTTCATGTCCATCACTGACCCCCACCAAATTCCCAGTTATTAATGACATCTTCTCCCTGATTTCCCATATCCAATTAATCACCAAATCCTATCAGCATTTCCATGATACCATCCCTTATATCTGTCTCTTCCCTTTCATTTCCATTATCCGACTTAAGACTCTTGTAATCTAATACCTGGATTACTACCAGAGCCTCCTTGGTCTTCCTCTGCCAATTATTTCAACTTCCAATCCATCCTGACCACTACAGTCATAATAATCTTGCTAAAACATATTTAAATCATGTCTCTTTACTCAAAAACCTTTAAAGGACTTTTCATTTCTTACTCCTGCATTCAAGGATTTCTGTAGTCCAACCTCAACTTAAATTTCCAAGATTATTTCCCACTATTAATTGACACTATTAATTAATAAACCTTAGCCATGTATTTGGCATCTTACCCTTCTCCCTAACCCCAGATGACTATAAATTCTAGGAGGGGAGGGAATATTTTTCCAAACTTTGTATCACTACAAATATCTAGCATAGGGCTCAGAATATAATAGGCACTTAACAAATATCTGAGTTTCTGTTTGTTTCTTTGCTCTTAATATTGTGCTTCAGCTAGTTCAGTCTAGTCAATCTCCCATGAAGACAGTTCGCTCATTCCTCTCATGTCAGCTTTTCTTTTCCATTCTATCCAAAGCTTAAGCATTATTCATATGTCCCACTTTCTCCATGAAACTTTCCTCAACTGGGATCCTACGGTATTTTGTCTGTAGCATTCCTCAGGTACCACTATACAGCATTATTTAACATTAGAGTTCTGGCATGCCATCAATCAGTAAACATTTATTAAGTAGTTAATAAATGTTTACTGATTGATGATAAACATTTATTAAGTACTTACTATATGTCAGGTGCTTTACTAAAGTAGCCACCTCTCAAAGCATTTACACTCTAATTAAGAAGACAACAGGTAAAATTATTAAGTACACAAAAGACACTTAGAAAGTAAATAAGGTAACCTTAAAGATGAAGGCATTATCCACTGGGGGAGCCAGGAAACAGAAAGAGGGTCTTGAGCTTAGTTCTGAAAGAAGTCAGGGATTCTAAGAGGCAGAGGTGAGGAAGAAGAGCATTCCAGGCATGAGACAGAGCTGGTGCAAAGACAGAGATGGTGCTGTATGTGAGGGATTTGGCAAGTAGGTCACTGTATCAAGAAGAGCAGTGGATAGTACAAGAATACTAGAAAGGCAAGAAAGAGACAGACTTTGAAGAGCAGTTTGTATTTGATGAAAGAAAAAACGTTACCAGAATTTACAGAGAGGGCAGAGGCTGGGTGAGATGGTCAGATCTGCATGTACTTGTGCATGCATGTATGTATATAAATATATTATGCATATTTGTATATGTATTGTGTATGTATGTATACATAAAAATATAATGTGTGTGTATATATATATATATATATATATATATATATATATATATATATATATATATATATATATATATATATATATATATATATGGACAGCTAGATGGCACAGTGGATGAGCATGAGGCCTAGAGTCAGGAAGACCTGAGTTCAAATCTGGCCTCAGATGCTTACAAGTTGTTGTATTTGTCCTTCATTCTCGAAGAGGACCATGACATCAAGATGATGACATGATTTGCAGCTGACTTTGATTTGACTGAGAGAGGGCTGTGCAAGGTCACCAACCTCACTTTCATCTCCAGAGCCATCTGGGTCCAGTGGCCTGATATTCATCAGGATGACTGGAGATGGCCCAGGATGAAATGTGAGAAACCCTGGCCCTTTTAGTCTAAGGTCTTATCACATTCTCCCTTTGAGTGAGATACACCCATTCAATGAATAGGTTTCTTTAAGTGGGTTTGTCCTTCGTTGCCAATGAAGACCATGCCATCAGAGAAATAATGACATGACTTGCACTTGACTTTGTTTTGAGTGAGGGAGGGCTGTGCAGGTCACCAGCCTCACTTCTCCTCCAGAGTCATCTGAATCCAGTGACCAGATATTTATCAGGATGACTAGAGATGACCCAGGATGAGGCAATTGGGGTTAAGTGACTTGCCCAAGGTCACACAACAGCCAGTCAGTGTCAAGTGTCTGAGGTGAGATTTGAACTCAGGTCCTCCTGACTCCTGCATTGGTGCTGTATCCACTGCACCACATAGCTGCCCCAAAGGCTTCTTTAAGTAGTTACTCAAGGGATGGCTCCATAAATTAAAAAAAAAAATCAAACTGGGAGGGGAAGACCCTCAGAGTTCCTGAGTAAAAGGGAAACAGTCACTATTTAGAACATATTGAGTTTAAGATGGACATCCAATTCTAGAAGAAAGGCAGTTGGAGATGAGAGACTGAAGGTCAGCACAGAAGATAGGTATATTTAAGAATCAACATAAAAATTCATGACAGTTGATAAGATCACCAAGTGAAGCCGTATAAAGGGAGAAGAGGAAAGGGTTCAAGACAGAATCTTATGGGACAACTAAAGTTTTCTTACAAATGGTAGGACTCTGGGCAAGCACTTACCCCTGCTTGCCTTAGTTTCCTCATCTGTAAAATAAGCTGGAGAAGGAAAGGGCAAACTATTCCAGTATCCTTGCCAAGAAAGCCCCAAATGGGGTCTTGAAGAGTCAGACACAACTGAAACAGCTTAACAACAAATATATGTATATGTGTAGATATACATATATATATATATATATATGAAAATAATCTACATAAAACTAATTTAAACCCATGGAAGCTGATGAAATCACTAAGTAAAAGAGAGAATACAAAGAGAAAAGGGGGGAGGTCCCAGGAATAAAGCCAAAGTTAGTGGGTACGGTACCAATAAAGATCCAACAAAAGAGACTAAGAAGTAATCCAACAAGTAGGGGGAAAAGCAACAGAAAAACCTCTGAAGGATAAAGTATTCCAGAGGAGAAGGTAACAGTGTCAAAAAGATAAGACAGGTCAAAAAAGCCAAGAACAAACAAAAGGTCATTCCTGAAGAGGGCAGTTTCAACTGAATGATGAGATCATAAACCAGACTGAAAATGATATTAGAAAAAAGTAGAGGGGGAGGAAATGGAAGGACCAAGTGCAGTCTGCTTTTTCAATAAGTCTAATGGCCTTGAAACACTGGCAATAGCTAATGGGTATAGTAGGATCTAGCAAGCTTGGTTTTTGTTTATCTAAAGCAAAGTGATTTGGACCTTGAATAATGCTTAAGCTTCGGATAGGATAGAAAAGAAAAGCTGACATGAGGGAAATGAGCAAATTAACTTCAAGGGAGAGTGACTAGACTGAACTATTATTTAGAGGCATGGGGGTATTTGAAGGCAACAGTGAAGGAGCCAGTGGATAGAGAGGTAGTAGGGATAAGAGTAGTGAAAATCTGTAGAAAGCAGGAGGGCATAGGATTAAGGGCACATACAGAGGCATGTACCTTGTCAAGGACAGAGGTCACCTTTTCAGCAAGACTGGAGTAAAATTCTACTTTGCATCTTCAGCTAAGCCTGGCTTCATGCCCCTCCCAGAATAAACTCATCACTTCTAACCTTGCTTCTACCTTGATATATAGCCTTGATACCTCCCTCAGCCTCCTCTCTCCTATGATTAGAAGACTGGAAGGTGGAGTCTTCAACTCTTCTCAAAGCCTTCCTTTATAGAAAGCTATATGGGGACTTTGAGCTCACTTCACTCTCCATCTACGGCTCTGTCTGGTTTCAACTCCATGTAACATAATACCCTGGGGGTCTCCAGTACGTTGGAGACATACCCCCTTAAGATTACCTCCTTAAGATTGTAAACTCCTTGAGTGCAGGACTGTCTTTCTTTTTCTTATTTGCATCATGCCTGGCACAGAATCGATGCTTAATAAATGTGTATTTACTGACAGGAATGATATCTGGAATGCTAAAAGGAAGCTCATGAAAAAATGACCTTGACTTTTTTTTGGTAAAAGATGAAGCAAGGTCTTCAGATGAGAGGGGGAGGGGAGAAATGCTGTAGGAGACTTTAGGACAAAAGAAAAGGTTTGCAAGATAATGTGGTTAAGTGGGATAAGGTGGCAATTAGGGAGGAATAAAAAGATTGCCTAGCTGTAGTGAGGACCCAGGGGAGATTAGATGATACAGAGCTGTAGCGAATGCAGTCAGCACAGCTCCATGACTTCTCCCAGCTCTGTTCAATGGCACATGAGCAAGAGTGAAGGAAGAAGATGTTCTCACCCACTTCACTAGACCATAGAAGAGATATTGTGGTGTAATGAATAGAGAGCCGGCCACAGATCCAAGACCTGGGTTCAAATCCCACTTCTAACACAATGTTTGTATAACTCTGGGTGAGACACTTAACCTCTCAGTATTCCAGGCAGCTCTTGGACTACAAAGTTTCAGGCAAGGTGCCAATCTATTGGCAGAGAATGTCCCTCATCAGAAGGTACTTACACCAATGAAATTACAGGTCAAATCCTCATCCTTATTCCTAACTGGACCAAACTGCCACAGGACTAGGGCCCTGTCTTAAAATTCTTTCATTCTCGCACATGATAATTAATGATATTTAATTATTTGATCACAGCTATCCTATTATTAGTAGCACCAGTTCACAGATATTGTAGCTGTGAAATTGTAAAGGCAATTAAAGGTCAGAGACTTTAAATAACAAACTCAAGGCAACACAGCTAAATAAAATGGCAGAGCCAGTATTTGAAATCAGGCCTCTTAATTCTTAATCTATGCTGAACAGCCAATGTTTCCAAAGGTATTAATAAATTAAAAGTTTAAAATAAGGGTGTCAATCAAGTAAAATATCTTTTTTAAGATATTAAAAAAATAAATCTTTCCATTACTTTCTTCAAATATTCCACAACACAACAATAACCCTGAGGGTAGTCCTAGTAGTCTAAACCATGATTTCTCTTCTCTCCACATTCTCTCCACCCAAGGATATATAATATGACCTATTTAGGACAAAATAAACCTTCTGCCTTAAGAAATACACCTGCTTTCAAAATTCAAATTAGCTGTATTTGTCTATAAATCCTGCAAAGACAGAGTAATTAATGCATTTTGCTTTACCTGGAGAGGCAGACATGATCCAGGAGAAAAAGAAGTACTTTACCTCACATTGAGCAAATTTTTGATAGGTATAAAAAGTTTTCCAAAATGATAAATTAGGAAGTGATTCCTTTACAAAAAAGATGCAGCACAGCAATTCCTCTACATAGCAAACTCTAACATTTGAATTAAAACTACTCATTTAATAAACATTTGAGAAATGCAAATTTTTATAAACACACCTGTTAAATAAAGTAAGGCACACCTGCATGCCAAATGCCAAAAGTGGGAAACACACCATTCTTTGCTTTAAAATGATCTTAAAATAGATCTTTTTTTGTACACAAACTAGAAAAATTCCAATGATTTAAAATACCTATCTATGACAGACTTTCCAATGTCTAAAAATGGATGTGATACATAGACCGTTGTAATAATGATAGAATAACAGGAGCTCATAGCTACACTGTCTTTCTAAGGGATGCTGAGCTAATAGCTAATGAAGTATTACAACTTACATATGGAGGCATGCCTTCATCATCCAAGGAAAACCGAAGGACCCCATGTAAGTTCCTAGAGGGCAGGAATTATCTTTTGCCTTTCTTTGTATTCCCAGCACTGAATACAGTGCCTGGCACATAGTAAGCATTTAATATATGCTTATTTACTGACAGAGCTGAATATCTGAGAGTGCTCTATGTAGCGCCATGAAGAAAGCAAAAAAACAAAAAGTACTCTAGTACCTGTGACACCATCTTGAACAAGGCAAAGGAGACATCAAAAAAAAAAAAAAAAACTGGAAAATCCCAGTAACTTTCTTCTGCTAGCTATATTACCTGGAGACGTAGAGGGGAAAATCATCAGACCAGGGATCAGACAACCTAGTCTCTAAGCCTCATTTTGCTACTTACAAAACTGGGGAACATTCTTAAACACTCTCAGTCTAGTTCTCTCACCTGCAAAATAGGAATAATGTAGTAATGCCATGTCCTGCCTATTTGACTTTAAGGTTTAAACACACAAAAGCACTTTGCAAATCTTAAAGTGCTACGTAAATGTTAGGTAGTGGTAGTAGTAGTAGTAGTAGTAGTAGTAGTAGTAGTAGTAGTAGTAGATTTTAAAAGTGTGAATCATTATGAAAATAAAAGATACTGGTTTTATTTCACGTAATAAACATGGCATGGTATAGTGGATAGAGAGCTGAACTTGGAACCAGAAATACCTGGGTCTAATTCCCACCACCTCTAATTCATATTGGTTGACAGAGGCAGGGTCAATCTGAATTAGTAAAAGAAGTCTCTTCTTCTGGAAACTCTTGATAATAATGAAATCATAGGTCCAGAACCTACCCCTTGCCCAGATATATTTCTGTGCCCACCACATAAGACAAGGAACACCATCAATTAAGTAATTAAATATAAGATCAACTGAAATGACTAATTTTTACCTTCCTCATTTGGGTTGGTACTAACAGTAAAATGGACTGGGCCTCATGGAGATGTGTCTTAGGTACTATAATTGGAAATTCAATTATGCTACTACCTGTTTTAGGTGGGCAACAGGATAATATAGAGTACCAGAGTCACACAGATGGCTTTTGGAAATAATTCTATGACAAAGTTATGACTCATTACAAGTCATCTAAAAATTGTTGCTGTAACTTGCCTGAAAACACATGAAGATGGGCAGTGGTTTGACTCCTTGCCTCACTGGCCTAAATGGCTCTGATGGGGAATGGAAAGATAAATACAAAGAGAAACTGACAATTCCCCTGAAGTAGCCCAAGAAGCAACTGTGGTCCCTGGGAGGGGCTCTTTAGTATAAACCACGAATGTAGCTCTTATCTCTATAAAACAGGTTAGTCTATCAAACAGCAAGTTTTCTACTAAAAGTCAAGATTATTTAGAGTAGGGGAAGGAATAAGCATTAATATAGTGCCTGTGATGTACCAGCCACTACACTAAGTGCTTTTATAAAAATTATGTCATTTGAATCTCACAACCCTGGGAGGGTAGGTACTATTATGATCCCCATTTTACAATTGAGGATACTGATGCAAACCAAGGTTTTGTAACATGTACAGGGTCACACAGCTAGTAAGTGTATGAGGTAACATTTGAACTCAGGTCTTCCTGACTCCAGGCCCACCACTCTATTCCACTGTGCCATTTAGCTGTCCTCTGTATGTGTGGATTACTTGGAACAAAGTAATATAATTAAATTTATTGACTTAAACCATAAACTTCAAAGTTAGCATAGCAAAGTAGATAGAAAGCCAGTGTTGCAGTCAGGAATACCTGAGTTCAAGGTTGGCCTCTGACACATACTGGCAGTCTGACCCTGGATGAATTATATAATCTCTCACTTTAATACCTTAATACTACAAATTTCAGAGACGGTACTAATCTGAGTTAATCTAAAAAGACTCCTTACAAAGAAATTTCCTATACCAGTGAAACCATAGGTTTGGTGCCTATTTAATATGAAATATGTTTTCCTTATGCTGCAAACACTTTTTCACATGATTTGGTACTGAATTCATAAGATTCTGAATTCATTTATCATGAAGCCATACTTTATCCCTCTAAGAACTGGCTTTTTACTGGGATGTTTTCAATTATTTCATTATTGAGGGGTTTTTTTTGTTTGTTTTTAGTCATCTCTGATTTCCCAAACCCAGGAAATTTATTTTATGGAAGGCTTGTCCAAAAAGCAGATGACACATAGTTTATATATTAGTGTTTTTGAAAAGTTACTTAAGGCACCAGAGGCTATATGATTTGTCCAGGATCAAAAAACTAGTATGTAGGAAAGGCAGGACACACATTAATGTCTTTCTTATTCCAAGTCTAACCTTTTATCAACTACGTAATGCCATCTCACTTCATCACTATTAGGTCTAGCATCTACGTAAAACTCTCTAAGTAGTATTCTATCCTTGATTCTCTAGATCTTTATGACAAAAGTATTTTTTAACAACTAGACAATATCAAATACAGCTAATAAAATGGATAACTTCATGTACTTTTAAAACTTGAAATGCAATACCATTAAATTTTAAAACAGTTTCCTATTTGACATTAGGTGTCTCTTTAGCATGTTATTGACCTCTTTCTTTTCCTAATTCCTACTAAATTACTATAATTTAGTAACTTAAATTACTATAAGTTTAGTGTGGAATGGAATAAGTCTAAAATATATAACTGGTTCAATGTGCAATGGCCTCTGCTGGCACTCCACTTGTAGGACTAGTATCTGTAGACTAGTCAACAAAATCATAAACATTATGGTTTTTTAAAAATTGAATATGATCAGTGTATCTTTTATTACACCTATGAATCCTGCTACACCAAGATCTTGGAAGAATAAATATTTTATGCAACACAATGGGCAATGGAGTGGTATGTGTTGCAATATATTACCAGTGATGATTTGCACATGAGAAGTAGTGAAAGAGACATCATCAAGGGCATACATGACCAGAAAAAGCAGTAGAAGACCTAGAAGAAAGGTCTCTGTCTCTCTCTGTCTCTCTCTGTCTCTCTCTCTCTCTCTCTCGAGGATTTATGGAAAGGGATGGATAAGAGTGTCACACAGATGAAAAGGGACAGGTTAGTTGAGAGTAGAGGCAGTGCCCATATTCATGAGATCACAGCACCACTGGAGAATTCACATGGTTCACTTGATTTTTCTGTCATGATCTCAATTCCTTTTGCACTGACATGCCCAATTAAAGACACCATGGCAGAGTGGAGAGAGCACTGGCTCTGGAGTCAAAGGGCCTGGGTTAAAATTCCATATTTGACTCTTATTACCTATGTGATGTTGGGTAAGTCATTTAAGCTCCCTGCTCTTCAGTTTCCTCATTTGTAAAATGAGAAGGATGAATTCTCTAATTCCTGGAGTTCTTTCCACCTCTAGATCTGTGATCTCATGAAATGTTTGTTTGACCCAAGAGTCCCTCCAAAGCTTAACAATTCTAAATATAATCTTTTATTTCTAAAACTCATTCATGGGTCCTATGATAAGTTCAAACAACTAAATAGAGATATCTTGAAAGTGATGTGAAAGTTTTCAGAAATCAAGTACAAAGTATATTTTCAAAGACAGACAAATGATTGCTTTAGTTTCCTGGCTTCATACCTTGTGCCTGAACCAAACCCTCTGTTTGAGAACATATTCTCCTCTGAGTTTCAACTATTGTACAAATAATGAATTTTATGGCTCTTTAAATGACCTACTTTTCTTAAAGCTACCTCTTTAAGTCATCATGCAATAAAAAAGAGTGGGTAAAAGTACTTTCAGCATTCAGGACCAATATCTAGTTCTTTACGTTACTCTCTTTAAAAATGTATCATAGCAATTGAAAAAGAGACTCTCCTAGCCCTCCCTGCTGTATGGGCTATCACAAGATTCAAGGCAAACAAACCTGCCTAATCGAGGTGCTTTTCAACCACAATACGAATCTATGTAACCTTCTTTCTCTTCATATCAGGAGCTGTGTTGGTAGACCACTCTTTCAAATTTTTTTCACAGAAATATTGTTTGATTCAGGATATAATCTTCAATTCATTTCCCTCAGTACTTGACATCATGCTTATTATAAATAACAGCTGTTCTTATACATTCTGTGACCTAAGTACTGTTGAAAAAATAATCACTTAAGTTCATAAGAACTGAAAATGACAGTATTATTAGCACCATCACTAAGATTTCTTAACTAAGTTGTCAATACCATCAATAATATAGTATACTATTATTTGAGAAATGAAGGTGGTAATGAGTATGCCATTCTCCATCATTTCCTAAGCTATTTAAGGATTCAAGGTATACTCTGAGTAGAGCTATGGTTTCACACACACACACACACACACACACACACACACACAGAATAAAGGGATGGAGTCTGAGAATAGTTTTACTTGCTACCAACACATATGCCTAATGATAACTGAGCTCTTCTTCTCCAGTAACTGTGTTTTTCTTGACTTTTCTAGTTTCTGTTTTCATTATTTCTTAATCAGGTTAGTGATGTCACCTTTGAGAATTCTCATTAAGTGGTACTCAAGAAACCTTAAGAGGAAGTTGCAGTCTTCATCTGCCTCTCTGTTGAATATGCATGTTTCCAATCTCTGCTACCTGAAACAAATTTGTGGGGAGCTATGTCTTGACTACATACTAAGCACATAGCAGAAAAAATAGCCTGCTTCTCCAGGGAATAATTAACAAAGGACACTGTGTTCCATCTTCATGATAAAATACAGATTTCCTATTAAAAGGCAAATTCATCATTTCAAAAAAGTTAAATAGAATGGCACTTAAAAAGTAATTCCAGCTGGTTAAATTTAGGGCATAGGAAAAAAATGTGATTCAAGAATATTCTCTGGGTCTTTCATTTGATTGTGAATTGTATTAACGTTCATTTAACTTTTGAGTCCTTGCCTCTCAGTATTCTGTTCTGAGAGAGTCAAACAAGTGGCAGTAGGCCTGCTGGGTTTGGTAATACTGCCTCTCAGATTTAAATAATCTGTTTTACTTGGATTGCAAGTCAAATACACTCTCATAGACATTGACACATTTTGAGACTGATTTTGTAAGCAGTGTTGATATTTTCTTGGACTATTTGGACTCTTCATGTGTCAATTTGGCCTTCCCTCCTTGTTCCCTTGCAGCCCTGGCCTCAAACTTCTTTGAAGGCACTGTCCTGCTTAATGTGAAAAACTCACTGGTGAGACTAATTACTAATCTGATCTCAATACCACCAGTTATGTCCAAGAGCCTTAGCAAAAGCTTCTGGTTGCCCAAAATCCAAAATTAACAGAAACTTTAATATAGACAGTCCAAGAAGTTGTTTTTTGGCACAGCTGTGTTTTGGTACCTGGAAAGACTAATGTCTACATGTATTTCTCATACCTTTAGATCATTCTTTTTCACAAAAAGCATCCCTCCAAATAGCTATAATTCTCATTAGAGATGTCTCAGTCAAATACCATTCAAGGGACTTGGTTCACTACAAAAGAAATGTTATCTATTCTTAATATTCTCTCAATTCTTCCTTTTAAGCCATGTCCTTTCCTTTCCTAATGTTTTAGAATATACTGAATTTGGGAGTCAGGAAAACTTGGGTTCTAGTTCTGTCTCAGCCACTTACAAGGTTTGTGACCTTGGGCCAATCACTTAACGTTTCTCAGTCAAGATGGGGATAATAGCCCCTACTTCACAAAGTTGTTGTGATGATCAAATTCAAAATGCTAGGTAAAGTACTTTGCCAACTTTACCATGCTATATTAAATGATAAGTACTATTATTAGCAATGTATTTACAGGATACCTTCCCTCCACTTACAATGTCCATGAGCAAGTATATACTGTGTCAAGAATAAAGGAGAAACAGAAAAAAAAACTCTCTTCTCTCCTCCTACCTTAAACATTCTTTTAAAAATTCCCCTTCCCATTTTTATTTTAGTACAATAACTACTCGTATGCTTCTAATTCTCTTTTTCCATTGTAGACCACTTCAGGGCTAATTTTAAATGTTGTCTTCCACAACCTGCTAACTTTTTCCTTTGAAGGCCCAGCTGCAAACATTCTCACCTACAATCTGCCCCAGATCTAGCCAGCAACCCCAGCTTCATTACTATTCATATTATTATTATTAGCAGCATCTATTATTAATAATATTTATGCTATGTGTTAAAGTTTACAAAGCACTTTACATGTCATCTCATTTGAGCCTCACAACAACTCTGTAAGGCAGATGCTATAATTATTTCTATTTTGCAAATGAGGAAACTGAGGTTCAAAGAAATTAAGTGACTTGCCCAGGACAAGGAGGTGTTTAAGGTAGGATTCAAACTCAGGTCTTCCAGACTCCAGGTCTAACTCTCTGTCCACTGGCCTTTCACTACATCCGCCCTACTCATTTGGTTGCTATGGTTCTTTCTTCAAGGGACCCAATTCTCTCTGCCTGTGTACATTTCCTAAGGGAGCCAAGCACATGTAATTCATATCACCTACACACCCAAGTAGCCTTGAATGGCATCCTGTGTAACTATCACTCTGTCACTGGAGACAGCTCTCAATACACCAGCTGAGTAGGCATGAGGTTTGAGGTGCTTGCAAATAATATTTCAGAGTGAGGGTTGAAGAAGGGGGAAGTGGAAAGAAGGCATATTACCTACCCTTCAGAAATATCCACAATAACTAGGCATAGCAGGTTGGGTTAAGGTCTGCACAGAAGCCAAAGCCAGGAATTTCATTGCCTTTGTTGGCTCATGTCACTACCTTAATTAATGTCACTTTCTCTGGTTTAATATCGGAACAAGTGACAAAAGTGCTTCTGGATGAATTGTGTTTTCCTAGGACTGTATGGCACACTCACCCGCCGCAGTCTGACAGAGGGATGTGCCAGTTTTATTTGGCAGTCACAGCGTGCCAGCTTTAGTTTTAGTAGTTTAATTTGTGGCCGTTATAGGTTCTGAATCCGGCAAAGTATGCACAATGGTCTCATGGAACCTGTTCCATACACAAAGTTTACACAGTGGAAAAGAAAAAGCAATGGCTATAAGGTGATTAGAGAGAGCTTCTCCTGGCCACAGCTGGTCTTGTATGCATTCCTAGAAATTTAAGAGCCTTTGGGGATGTGGGTAAAGTGGTCATAAGGAACAATTCCCTGATACTTTTTTTTTTTTTGCCTGGTTCTGCAGTGAGTGTAAGACTATCATGAGGGATATGGATATGGTGCTTGAAACTCAATTTTATGCAAAATCCATTATTCAAGAAGCAAAGTTTATATACATGACAGATATTGGAAGAACTGGTCTTCATGCAACAACTCCTGTTAAAGTCTAGTACACTCAGCCTTGGGTTATATAAAATGCCAAGGATCAGACCATGCTTTGAGCAAGGAGTGCTGAACTACTTTTATTTTGCTGTGGTTAAAAGGTTTCTCTGAATTAGTATTCTGAAGCTCTTTTCATTCAGATTTTCTCCCCTCTTCATCTCCTTTGTGTGATTACTCAGTGAAGACTCATGACTTCATGGGGAGGAGAGCTGATGCTGAGTTCTTCCCAACTTCTATTTGCCCTTTCGAAATTGAGGGTTCTCCACTTCAGCAGGTTGAGGATCTGGCTTCAACTGCACCTGGCTTTGCTAGAGAATAGGAATATTCATCTCGACGGAGGGCCTGCTGCTTGAGCGCTGGAGAACCTTGCAGGAGAGCATCTCTGGTTGGAAACTTCATTACAATACTTTCTCTTCCCTACAGGAAGCAGTAATTCTGATTCACCAGAGTTAGGGTTTTGCCCGACACAGCCACAGGAGCTACTGTTTGACTTTCAAAATTAATCAACCTCTAAGCTGGAGTAGAAATGGCATATCCTTTCACCTTAAGCACAAAAAGCTCTAAACAGACTGCAGCTTTAACATCCCTGGATGGGAGTTTCGGCCCCTGATACTTAAACTTGAAGCACATACTGGGTTTCTGGCATGCTTGTGCCCATACCCATCTGCTAGACTGGCACAGTGCCCACTCAGAAGGTGTGATGCCAGTTTCAATAGGGCATAGGTGCCAATCAAAGATGGGTTTGGAGGGGCAGCCTGCAGAACGCAGCAAAAGTCAGCTCTTCTGCCAGAAGATCCTCCTGTTATCATATAATGCCAATGAAGGGCCACATGCTTCATTGCATGGGATCACATTGCATCTGTAGATACTTCTGGCCATCAATGGATGTCTTTCCACTGAATCTTTTTTGTATGCCTCCAGTATCCTTGTTTGGAACCCTTTAAAGAAAAGTTACGCCCGCCATGTTAATCAAGTGTCATCCCAATCTCTACCAAGGAAGTCTTGGAAACACTCTGAGACAGAAGCAGTCAATAGTGGGGGTTTTTTTCTTTTCTTTTTTTTCTTTTTTCATTAAGGTTCCTTCCTTTTTCATTGAAAAATACTTTTATAAAAAACATCATATATTATCAAGGAAAGACATGGGCAGTAAGTGAGATGGAGAAGAAGAAATGAGCTTTGAAGAAATATTCATTGTCTGCCCAAGGATTTGGACAAAAAGAAGTCACAACCACATGCGTAATATTGATAAAAAGGTCTACTTATAAATCAATTAATGAGAACAATATAAGGGTAAGTTACTAATAAAATTCCTTATTTTTATCTCTCAAATTCAATGATTCTCTTGTTAGTCAAGTTTCCCAAATATGCACACACAATCCCATTTTTTCTACTGAACCATCCTGCTTATGATTAACAAGTCTCTATATGAAATGAATGACATGTCCCTGTCATAAACCTGTCCCAAGGTTTTCATCTTGGTCCCTGCTGGCTATACACTGCTATTAAGAATTTAAGTAAAGTCAAAAGGGCACTGAATTTAAAATCAAAAGATCAGAGTTTTAATTTCAACTTTTTCAGTTACTATAGGACCTTGGCAAGGGCGTGATGGTAAATATCTCTGAAAAAAAATTATGCATGACACATTTTTAAATTTAATCTGCACTATTAACATTTCCTCCATTCCTTTCTTAAATCTAAACAATCAACAATATAAAAAATCAAGCCCTGATTTGTAGTGTTTGCTGATTTCTGAGATATAAATGATCAGACTGAAAATTTAACAATCATCTCCTGTGATCTATCACAAGCTTTTCCCAGCACACTCTTGAACTTTGGGCAAATTATTATACCTCTCTTGGCCTCAATTTCCTCACCTATAAAATTATAAAATTGTGCCGAATGATACCTAAAATCCATCCTAGGTCCAATGTCTACCATCCTTGACAAATATGTAGTACCAAATATATATCACAGCTAAAACTGATTTCAATAAAACTAGAAATTCTGGAGAGAAATCTATTCTAGTTCTAACCATGTCACAAAACAGACACAAAAAGAGCCTTTTGACAAATTTGGCAGAAACTTATCCCATAATTTGTTCCTCTGAGTTCTTGTTAATTCTGATATCCAAAGCTTTTAGAGCAGATGAGTGCAACATGACCTTTAAGTCACAAATTTTTAGTATGTCATTATTCATACAACTATAGTGACTAAAAAAATCTGCATGTAACATGTGATGACCTTCCATCTTGAATGGCTGTGATTCATTCAATTTATATTTTATAAATACTTATGGACATATTTGTATTTCTCAATAAAATGTAGGCTACTTGAGGGCAAAAATCACTTTATTTTTGTCTTTGTATCACCTGTGCCTAAGACAATACTTCTAAAAGCGTAGGTGCTTAATAAAATGCTTGCTGACAGACTGAAGGCAGCTAAGTAGCTCAGTGGATGGAGTGCCAGGTCTGGAGTAAAAAAGATGGAACTTCATGAATTCAAATCTAGCCTCAGACAATTACTAGCAGTGTGTTTGTTTCAGTTTCCTTATCTATGAAATGAGCTAGAGAAGGAAATGGCAAACCACCAGAATCTTTGCCAAGAAAACCCCAAATCAGGTAACCAAGAGTCAGACATGATGGAGATGAATGAACAACATCAAACAGACTGAGAGCTAGGTGGCACAGTACATAGAGCACTGGGCCTGGAGTCAGAAAGACCTGAGTTCAAATCTGGCCACAGATAGTTACCAACTGTGTGACTTTGGGCAAATCACTTAACCCTGTTAAATGTAATCTCTAACCCTGTTAAATGTCATCTGTAAAATGAGCTATTGAAAGAAATGGCAAACACCAGCATCTCTGTCAAGAAAATCCTAAGTAAGGTCACAAAGATATGATCAAAAGGATTAAACAACAATAATAAATATATTGAGGAATCTAGAACTTCTCTGATGGAGGTCCTGATCACTCCCCTCTTCTCCTATAAGGCCAAGAAACTATGAATCAGTATTCTATCAAAAGAACTCAAGGTTCCCACTAAGAGAAAGAAATATTGAAGTTTGTTAAACTCCAAAACATTCTTTGCCTTAGAGCTTTCTCTCCTCCACTAGAGTTCTGTGAAACTATTTTTCTCATCTGATGCTAGGGCCATAGTAATTTTTCCCTTCCCTTAAATCATTTTATTTTTTTCTTCTCTTCTTTTCTCTCTTTTTTTCCCTTTTCTGTCCCTCCTTCTCCTCCTTTACACTGCATCAGAAAAACCTAGACTTTGTTCTTATATTCAGACTATTTTTTTTCTCTCACGACAACTTTTCCTACAAATGCTACAGGCACACTATCACTACAAGTCGACTGTAAATATCAAAACTTCCCTGCCCCTTTGCCTTCTCTGTAAGATGCTGATTACTGAAAGGCCTTAGTTATTGATCTCAAAGCTAGAGGATGGTTGAACATGCACAATGCAAGAGAGATAGCAGCTAGTTTATTCCCAGCCTTAGGCAACAGATTCTGATGAAGTACCTGCCAAAGCAACATATTTTGGAGAGAATCATACCTGAAAAGAATGTTATCAGGCACAAAAGTATTAAGGAAACTTGAATTTATCAGCTTGTTCTTCATGTAGTACATTGACATAAAAGAGGACAAGAATAAAGATGAAATATAGAAACTTTACGTAATTCCATACAGATTAGCTTGTACATCTTGAAAATTGCCATTCAAAACATCAGTTTGATGGATTTATTACTGATGGCTCCTCACCAAACATCTGACTCTATAATTTATTCGCATCATTTCTGATAGAAAGTGGAGATTCTGAAGGTACTGGTCTCAATTAGGGACACTGAAATATCTGGCCTCTTCCCAAAACCGCTAAATCTGTTTTGAGAGCCTTTCTAAAGTGCACATTCTCTAACAACAATGATGTCTACTTTCTAAATCTCACCAAAGAGAACCTTGAAATGTTTCATAAAGGAAAACTTCAGTGAAGTAAACAGAATGACTTATAGCTTTACACAAGTGTAAAAATTTAAACACAGAGAACATTAAAACAAAACTTTTAAACTATGTAAATGGAATAACAAACCTTGGCCCCAGAGAACAGATAAAGAAACATGCCTAGGTGGGAGAATGTGTTTATGGAATGCTGTATATACACTGTCACTACATTAGCTGGGTGGTTTTACTTAACTTTTTCTTTATTATAAGGGAAGGCAAGTTGGATGTATGTATTGGGGGGGAAGAGGCAAGCAAATACATCTAGAAATGATTCTAAACTAAAAAACAAAAAGTCATCAATAAATATTTTTTCAAGGGGAAATTTTATACAATTTCTATTTAGCAATCTAAAATGAGTGATGGACCTGAAATAGATGCAGTATTTGTGTTCAGAGTGATAAACAGCAGGAATCTTCTTGCATCTGGCTTTTCCAAAATAGTAATAATAATAAATGATGCCAAATGGAGTAACTGCTAAACAAATGCATTCCCTTTCTTACAACAGGAATCAAACTATGGTGTTACAATGATAACAGAATGAGAGTTATACTGAAAACTAATCTGAGATGAATGCTTCCCTTGCCTCTATGTGCTCTATATTAAAATATCTTGTGATGCATGTATGAATCAAATATACCAGCTGAATCCAAACAAAAGTAGCTAAAGAAACTACATACACATCCCCTTTTTCATGCTCTTCCTTCGGAGTTACTTATGTAATTCCTAAACCAGGAAGGATAGGTATAGTAGGTGTTATTTACAGTTAGGTCCCAATGAGTGTTAACAATGAATCTTTCAAAATGGTCACGTTGTTGGAGTTTACACTGCATATATGCACTGGGCTGGAACCAATTACCTTACTTTACATAATTATAACTCTGAATAATGTGAATTTGAAAACATGACCATTTCAGAGGATTCATTATGCTCATTAATCAAGACCTTTTCTAGGTCAAGGAGAATAACCTTTGGATTGGAAAGAACAGAACAAAAATGGCTAACAGTTATTCTGCATGATGAACCTGGAGAGGACAAAAGGGCTCACAGCTACTATTGCTGAGTTCAAGTAACAAGACTCAGTGGACTAAATCCTTAGAAAATGAAAAAAGTGGGAGATGTGAGCCACTGCCTGAAATCTAAGAAAGTGATGAATACAAGAGGTGCTACTGAATGTAAGAGGGCAAATGTCCTGATTTTCAAAAAAGGAAGTTTGCAGACTAGAGGCCAGTGAGCCTGTCTTTGACTGTATACAAAATTGTAGTTTAAGAGTCCTTAATCTTTTTTGTGCCATGGACCCCGTGGCGATCTGGTGAAGGATATGGACCCCTTCTCACAATAATGTTTTAAAATTCAGTAAGTAAAATACACAGGATTACCAAAAAAAAATGAATTATATTGAAATAGTTATCAAAATATTATTTTTTTAAAGCTCACATTTGGAGATAGAGGAAAAAAGTCCTACATGTACAAAAAATACTTATAACAGCAATTTTTGTGGTGGCAAAAACAGAGCAAAACAAATAATAGAAACTAAGGGGATGCCTATCTTTAGAGGAATAATTGAATAAGTTGTGATATAGGATTGTGATGGAATACTATGGTGCTGTAAGAAATGAAGAAACAGATGATTACAAAGCAACATAGAAAGACTTGTATAAACTGATGCAAAGTGAAACAAGCAGAACAAGAAAATAAGTTATACTATAACATCAATTTTATAAAAGTAAATTATTTTGAAGATTTTCATAAATTAATGAAAATGAAATGAGCAGAACCAGGAGAACAACTGATGCAATAACAACTACATTGTCAAAACAAATAATTTTGAAAGCTATAAGAACTATGGTGAAAAAAAAAAGAAAATTCTTGTAACAAATATGCATGGTTAAGCAAAACAGATTTCCCCCAGTAGCTTTACACAATAGATAGACAATACTGATATCTCTATTTGCTTACTTCATATAATTTATACACACATATACACACACACACTCACATATGTATACACAGACACACATACATATGTCTCATTCTGCATCTTAGATCTATTGCCTCTCTGTAATGGATAACATGTTTCATCATCAGTCTTTTGGAAACATAAATGATCATTGTATTGATCCTGGTTCTTAACAGCTTTCAACTGATGAATATTTCCTTAGTTCACAGTTTTTGTCACCAGCTCTAATTACAGGAAGTTTTTCCTGAAATCTAGTCTAAATTGACCTCTTTGCACCTTCCACCCATTGGTTCTGATTTTGCTCTCTAAGGCTAACCAGAAAAAAAAATCTAAGCTTTCCTTCCCCTGAAAAGTCTTCAAATCCTTAACAAAGTTAACTTGTACAGCCTGAGTCTTTTCTTCTCTAACATAAACAAGCCTTGTTTCTTCAACTGATACTTATACGATAAGGACTCAGTCTTTTACCATCCTGGCTGCCCTCCTCTAGCCCTTTCCCAGCTTATCAATATCCTTCTCAAATCATGGTGCCAGGAACTGAACACAAAACTTTAGATGAATACAAAAAGGTCAGAACACAATGGAGCTCTCACCTCCCTATTCCTGCAAGGTATCCCCCTCACTGTAAACAAGATTTCATTAGATTTTTTTGGCTACCACATCACACTCCAAGCTCATATTGATCTGACCACAATATTCCTAGGAATGAAAGTCAACTCGTGTTCTAGAATTTGCCATTTCAGAAAGGCAGTATCTTCCCCCTTTGGATCTTCTGCTTCTTTTTCCTTTCATTGTGCCTGCCCTACTAATCAGAAGCGTTGGTCCCAGCACAATGTCTCACACATCTTCTCTTGAACCTAGGCATTTCACTAAATACTTCTTGGCATTTTATTTATACATGAAATTGATTTTTTAATTATCTCTTATTTCAAAATTTCCTTTTGGAAAACCTATTATTTGCTAATCACATAAAGCAATAGTTAAATACAAATACATCTGATAATTGACACTGATACTTTACCTAAATATATTAATCCAAACCCTCCAGAACCGATCATATTACCCAACTGCCATGTTTTTCCTTCTGTATCTTTCAGAATCATGCCTTCTGGAAGGGGAACCGGAAGTTTGGATTTCTCTTGCCTTTTGGGTGCCATTATTCCTACAACAGTTAGAAGAGGGCATGAGTATTACAGCAAAACAAAAACTTTACCAAATAATCAATTTCACATATACACTATTTCATTTAAATTGTAAACTGAAAAAAAAAACAATTTCTTCAGTAAATACAGCAGGGAATGGACCATTTTAGACTGTCAGGATCATAGTCATATAATTTTTCATAGTTCAGTGACTTAAGATGAAACCACATGAAATCAGACATATATATTTCTAATGACAACAATATCCCCCAAAACTTCAAGTCTCTCCTCACTCTAATCTATCCTTCACCCAGAAACAAAAGTAACTTCCCTCAAGCGAAGGTCTAACCATGTCACCACCATTAAAAAAATGCCAATGGCTCCCTATTATCACTAAAATCAAATATAAACTGCTTTATTTAGCATTTATGAAGCTTCTCAATTTAGGCCCATCCTACCCTTTGAGACATGAACCCCTCACCTATTTTGCGATCTAGCCAAATTGTCTTTCTTGTTCCTTATACTCAACACTATCTCCTGCCTCCATATATCTGCAAATTGCTGTCCTCCACACCAATGACCAAAGTGGATGGAGCACCAGGCCTGGAGACAGGAAGACCTGAGTTCAAATTTGACCTCAAACACTTACTAGCTGTGTGACCCTGGGAAAGTCACTTAACCCTGTTTAACTGCCTCTGTTTCCTCATATGTAAAATAAACTGGAGAAGGAAATGACCAACCACACCTGTATCTTTGCCAAGAAAACGCCAGTGGGGTCACCAAGAGTCAGATTATGACTGAACAAAACACCAGAGAAAATAAGCTCGTCCTTCCTCTTTCGGCAGCTAGGTGGCACAGTGGATACAGTGCGAAGCTTGGAGTCAGGAAGACCTAAATTCAAATTTGGCCTCAGACATTTGCTAGCTGTATGACTCTAGGCAAGTCACTTAACCTCTGTTTGCTTTAATCAACTGGAGAAGGAAATAGCAAACCACTCCAGTATCTTTGCCAAGAAAATTCCATGGAGAGTACTGGCATGAAAAATGACTGAACAACACAATATACACTCTATCCACCTCTGGCTCTTAAAATCCCTGATTTCCTTTAAAATCCCACTCTAAAAACAGACTTCTGTGTGAGGCCTCTCCTACTCTCCCCCTCTCCCCCAGCTCTCAGCTATTAGTGCCTTCCTCCTGATGTGACTTTGTGTCTGTTTTGTATACACCCACCTGTATGCCTGTTAGACTTCTTGAGGCAGAATCTGTTTTGTTTTTGTCTTTGTATCCCCAGTATATAGGACAGTGAACAGCACACAGAAGTGCTTAATAACGATTGGACTGATTGATGATTACCTGTTTACAACCAACTAAAATTTACTTCCAGCAAGACACTGATCACTTCCTTTTAGTTGACAGGATTCAGGAAATGTCAGACTTCCTTCCACTAACTAGAAGTGAATCAGTCAATTAACCTTTACATAAACATATCCTAACAAGCAGCTTGTGCTCCCAATTTACTTTGTGTGTGTATGTGTATACATTTATAGGTATGTAGGCATATATGTATACATGTATGTGTTTGTGAAACTTGTTAACTCATATTCTTTAAGCAGTCTTAGCACGTTGAAAAGTTAAACTGTCTAGCATTATATACATACACACACATGAATGTTGTTCCCAAGGATATAAACTTCTTGAGGTCAATAACTAGAGGGAGAAAAGGGAGGAGTAGTCTCTGTATTGCCCTTCCTAGCACAATGCCTGACTTTCATTGGCACTAAATGATTGACCCCTGTTCAACTGAAGATTCTTCCTCTTGCCACCAGAATATTCTGGTGTGATTAGTGTTCATATAGGAATAAATGATTAAAGTAGAGATTAGGGAACTGAATCAGAATCTAAAATGTTACTTTCTGCCCTAGATGCCACTGGACCAGCAGGACACATTAGGCAAACATTCAGTATTTGATTACTAAATTAGGGACCTGAAAAGTAGATATGGGCACGAACCAGGAATCAAGTGGGAGAACACAAATTTGAGGAAAGCTATCTGAGATGCAAAATTGGACAGCTATAATGGGACTTAGTCATCAGCTCATCTTAGAAAAAAGAAAGAAAGCCTTCTGGATGAATGGAAGCATACCTTGGATGCTCACCCTGTTAGTATATTCACAGGCTGGCAGCAGTCAGATCTGCAGTCTCCATGACATGCCTTCTTTCGGAATCAATACTCACCTCCTTTTTCCTCTCACCTCACTGTCCCCTGCTCCTATTTACTTCCATTAACTGTGCTTTAAAAGCCCTTGTTTTCCTGGGGCCATGATTAAATCCTATGACATTCAACTTTAAGGAGAATGCTACTAACCAAAGGCCCTTAACATAAAAGGGAACAAGTCATGGGGACTTTTCAGGCCCTAACAGCCTTCTCTGAGGATGAAGTGACTCATCCAGAAAGCCAGAATTGGCTTGGCACCACACGAAACACGTAGACAAGCCAAACAGCCCATCAGTGAGCAAAGTTGCAGGGTGGTGGCTCTCTTGAAGGAAAAATGTTTTCCTTTCACTACCCTACATGAGGGTACATCCACATTAAAAGGTTCCTTTGCTTATGGTGGGTAGCAGGCTATACCCTACTCTCCTTTTATCTACTGTTACAAAGTAATCTGCCCAACAAGTATACCCAAAGTAAGCCTTCCGTGGGAATACAGGATGAGAACAAAACTCTCTTGGGAAGAAAAAAGTCATTCTCCCATCCACCCCAACCTGCTTAGGCCAAAAAAATAAAATGCTCATGGGAAAGCGTAAATAAAGGAGCACATCACATTACGATCACAGAAAGAAAAACTTTTTTAAAAAAAGAAACTAACCAGGTAACCCTCCTCCCTAGTCAGTTGGGAGGCAGGGTCTAAATGTGAAATAAACTGGTGGGCACTTACGGAGAGCGGGGAGGAAGGGGTTAATCAGCAGGCGGCTGGCAATGGGGGGGAGGTGACAGTGAAGGAACGAGGCCCCCCAAGCCCCCGCTCGGCGCTCAGACTGGGGGTGGGGAGCCGGGAGCGGTGCGGGGGTGGTCCTCCACTCGAGACACCCTAAGTGGGAGGAAAAGGGAGAGCGGGGGGAGGGGAAGAAGATGGAGAGCTGGGGGGGGAGGCCGGGAGGAGGTGGGAAAAGTTCGGACAGGGGAAGCTGGCGCTTTGTGCCCCGGGGAAGGGGGTGTGATCGGCTCGTACCCCGACAAAGGAAAAAGAAAGACTGACCGGTTGTTTCAGTACTCCACCCTAAGCTAGCCAGCCGCTTCCACTCTCTTCCCAGGCAGCCTGCCGCTCAGGGCCTAGGAGAGGCCGGGAGGGGCCGGAGCCACGCCCCTGGTCGCGGGGAGGGGGCGGGGCCTGCCCCAAAGGAGGCGCCACCTTGAATCCGAGCCGCGTCGGGCTGGCTTCCCGGCTGCCTGGGCCCCCGAACACGTGCTCTTCCGCGCGCGCGCGCTCGGGAACAACCTCTAGTAACTGGCCGGGCAACGACATCTTGCCACTCCAGATCTCTGGGGATATGATTGAGGAAGGGAAAATAGATTGGACAAGTGAGACGGCTGTGGGCTGGGCGTCTCAGATCACACTTTTTTTTCCCCCTCTGCAAAAATAGTTTTCTTAAGTGTTTAATTCTACTTAATGGGCTACATTGTATATAGTGGGTGGAGGCCGACATTCTACTTAATAGGCAACATTGTATCTAGTGGGTGGAGGCCGACCTTGGAATCAGCAAGGATAGTTCAAATCCTGATTTGGACATATGCCGGCTGGGTAAAATTGGGCAAGGCGCTTCACTTTTCAGTGCCCTAAAAAGACAGCTTTAAGATTATGAGTTACTAGTGAGTTTGTAAATCCTTCACTGATCAAGTCCTAGGTATGGATAAACAAAACAGGGAGCACCACAGTCATCCAGGGCTTGTCTACTGGCATTGGGCACGGTGAAGGCGTGCAGATGAAATGAGGAGAATCTCGCAGAATTTACTGGGTGGCAGATCCCAAAGGACTGTCCTAGGCAAGCATGGGGAACTTAAGCAGTCACTGAACAGGACAACACAATAGCCAGTGGGAAGAATTAGCTATGGCACGAAATAGGGATGTGCCTCTGAAGGAAAGGCAAGGTCCCCGTCTTCCTGTAATTCACAAAAAGCAATCAGTTACTTGTATCCACCAACTTGTCCCTAAAGAGACTCAAGCACCTAGATTTAGGAAGGACTTGAGAAATTACCAAATTACATTGTTATAGATGGGGAAGCAGACCCAGGGAGGTAAGGTAACTTGCCAAATGTCCCCAGATTCTTTTTTTTTTTTTTAAAGCATCAATAGTGGTAGATTTTTGCCGTTTTGAAGATGAATTTAATTTCTGGAAACAAGTTATTTGGTCAGGTGTGTAAAGGAAAGATGGTAATAGTAATAACTGACATTTACATGGCAATGCCTTTCACAGAACCAGAGGTAGGAGTCAAACTCAGTTTTCAAGTGTTGGCTTCTCCCAAGTCCAACTTAAAAAAAAAAATCCAACACTTGTTTTGTAACAGTCATTTTTGGAAATATACCATACCCCCACACGCAGTGTGGTGTGTGTGTGGAAACCACTTTGAATTCTCCTTTGTAACAAAAATTTAAAATATAAGATACAGTAACCTCCTCTGATAACATTCTGCCTTAGTAGTGGTGCCTAAACTCAAAAAAAAAAAAAAGTAGCATTTGTATGGTGCCTTAAGATTTGTTAATCTGGTTCTTCCTGAATGTCAGGTCAACACAATGTCATCCTTAAAAGGAAACATCTAGAGAGGACCTCACCATATACAGAGATCCTCAACCTGAACTCATCACTGGATCACCTCCATTATAATGGGGAATACTTTTTGACAAACATACATATGCATGTTTTATTTTCTCTTGATGTTTGAACGTTGAACAAGGTCATTTGAACATTGGTCATTGAACAAGTCTGTTTATGTTCCTACATCTTCCAAAAAGTGAATGGTCTGCACATACAGATGGAAAGCACCTTGTAAAAGAGTCTTTAAGGCAGCATTCTGTTCTACCAGCCTGGATGCTTTTTGATAATCAACAAGTAATAAGCAAAATCAAATCTTCTTTACTTCTATACATAAATTATATTAAATGAATGATAAGAATTTTGGGGGTAGGTTAGGCATTAGCAGCTGGGGTAATGAGGAAAGATTTCATGTGGAAGATGTTGCTTGAATAGTTTTCAGGGCAACAGTGGATTCTAGGAATGGATGGAGATGCGGGCCCAACCAGTGTAAAAAGTGTGAAAGTGGAATGTCATATGTGAGGAAAAACAAGACCAGTGCAGAAAAGGGAATCAAATCAAAAAGTAGGGTGAGACCAAATAGGAAAGGTCTTTAAAAACTAAACAGAGGAGTTTATGGTTTATCCTACAGTCAATAGGAAACCACTGGAGTTTATTAAATAGATGAATGACTTGGTAAGACTGATACTTTGAGGAAATCACTTAGGCAGCTGTGGGGAAGATGGGTGGTAAAAGGAAGAAATTTGAGGAAGAGAACAAGTGCAAGGCTATTCTAATACTCTAGGCATAATTATAACTAGCATTAATATAGCATTTTAAGGCTTGCAAAGTGCTTTACAAATCGTATCTCATTTTAATCTTCACAATAACTCTGGGAGTAACTGCTACTATTATCCTCATTTTACAGATGAGGAAACTGAGGCACATAGAGATGAGGTAAGTTGCCTAGGGTTACACAGTGAGCCTCTGAAGCTAGATTTGAAGTCAAGTCTTTTAGGCTACAGGCCCAGCACTCTATCTACTGCCCCCAACTAACTCCCTTTATATGTAGAGGTAGCCAGATTATTTATAGTAAGCATTTTACTATTGTGTGGGTGCTATATGAATGCCAGCTAGTATTTTTGTGTCAGATTTCTATCTTAAATATATCCAGAAATGGTAAATATTAAGGATGGGTTTAAGTGGGGGAGACTATGGTATGCTATTTGTATGGCCACTATTTATTTTCCTTAGCCTTAGGAAACCAGGGTTTTCCTGATCCCATGCAGCTGCTAGAAATCTCTCTACCTCCAAATTACCTTGTACTTATTTTTTTAAATCTATGTGTGTATTGTCTTCCTCTGTAGAATGAAAGTTCCCTGAGGGCAGGATTCGGTTTTTTTTATTATTTTTTATTTATTTATATCCAACACTTGTTTCATAGTAAGCACTTCACAAATGTTTGTTGAATGATTGACAATCCACATTTTTACTTGTAGTAGGTCAATGGTTCTCGAAATTTCTTTCCTTTCCAACCCTTCTTAATTCTAGTGCTTTTCCTGTTATTTATTTCCTTCTTAGTCCTACATATAGCTTGATTTGTGTATATTTTGTTTGCATGGTGTCTCCCCCATTAGATTAGAAATTCTCTGAGGGCAGGGACTGTCTTTTGACTCTTTTTGTATCTCCAGCACTTAGTACAGTGCCTAGCACATAATAAGCACTTAATAAATGCTCATTTATTGATCTGTTGATCTTTCCTTATTTGTTTCTTTTTTCATTTCTCACAGAACAATATAATTTGTCATAAGGAATTGTGGCACACCAACCTTTTAATGTGGCAAAACATAAAAGTGATCCTGATCCCTGGGCTCCCATATTCATTACCAGGGCCTAGGATTCCTCTGTCTCTCTCTCTCCCCTAAGTCTTGACTCCTTTTCTTCTTTCCTTCCCCAGGTTGCCAAGAAGAGATAGATTTGTACCTCTGAGGATAGAACTGTGACCTTCTGGTTGTCAAGATTAGGTGGCACACTGTAACTATGGACATGTGGAAGTGTTAGGGTGATGAGACAGAGTTTGATAGTACCCATACCCTTTGAGAACCAATGTAAATAGCACCAAATTAGTCATGTGAGATTTGGACCAAGTATGGACAAGGGATATTGAGCAGAAATAGAGGAAAATTTGTATTTACATTATAGGTTTTAATCATTTAAAATATAATGCTAACTTTAAGATTAAAGACATATTTTCAAAGTAGTCTTAACTGCCCAAAAGGTGATTCAAGATAAAAATTAACAATATAATAGAAAACAAAAGTCTTGGGGAAAGACTTTGCCCATTAACTGTAAAAAAAAAAAAAATTGGAAACTAAATCTAATCTAAGAAGCAATGCTACCTAAGTCATCTGAAAAACATAGGGAAAATAAGAAGTTGAACAAAATAATTTTTGGTAATTTAATTCAGACCATACAATCTTTGATAGGATTCATTTAGTAAAATAGAGATTTTCTTGGTGGCCTCTCAGATTATAAGCATGGCGTCAGCTCTCTTAAAAGAGTTTTAAGCTATATATTTCCAATATTGATTCAAAAAAGGGGAAAAAACCCTGATCATTTTGAGTATGTCTTTCAAAGCTAAGATTATTTGAAATAACCTGTGTAGTGTTTCACAGGTTAAACACTTAAAATGCAATATTTACCTTATAATTTGAGAAACACAAGAAATTTCAAATAAAATGTTTTTATTTATAGCGATAGAAGACAAGTTAGTTTTTATTTTTAAAAGAATCAGATCCTAATACAGTTATTCCACTATTACTTCTTGTTTGGGCATTTACCCTTAAAGATATTTAGAGATGAAATTAATGAAATTCTTTAGCTTGTGAGAAATGTTGAAAAAGGGTAGGAAGAAAGGAGGGAGGAAAAGAGGGAAGAAGGAAGGAAGGAAGGAAGAATTACTAAATGCTATTATTATCTCCAGTTAAAGAAATTGACAGACAAAAATTAAATGACTTGCTTAGGGTCAGAGAGCAGGGTTTGAAAATGGATCTTAACTCAGGTCTCTCTGATTCCTTGCTTTCTTACAATAGAAACTCATCGAAGAATTTCTGCATCTCTAATTTTTGATTGTTCATGCAAATTAAAGCATAAGGATATCATCAATTTTTTTGAAAATTTCTTTGCCTTCATCTTTGACAGTAGTTTCAATTTTCTTTATAAAACCATTCATGGAAACCATTAACCAGTATAGTAGAACTCTTGAACAGTATGGCACACATGCCAATCAGATCATGTTTCCCAAAACATAATTAGAGTATAACCTGATATCACATAGTTAGCCTAAGGCAGTTGTTAGTTCTATTTCCCCAACACTATCACAAAGGGATCAGATAATAGCTAAATTGATTAAATTTGCATTTTACCTCTTCTCTCTGTCCAAATACTGACACAAATATAAAACTCAGGCAAAAAGGAGGGAGTTGGAAGAGAAAGAAGCCTGGTTACTGTTGCAACTGAGTGTTGTTCTGAAGGAAGGAAGTTTCTCTGAGTTGTCTTCATACTGAGTTTTAAAACTTATAACTGGATAATTGAATGCTTATGTCTGCAGCATTGTAGAAAATATAAGAGAAATACCCTCCTAGTACAAAGGCTCATCAGTGTTTGATTAGAGACTAGACCCAAGCTTGCAATACAATGCTGCTTGCATATGATTAAGTGAGAGAATAAATGGTATATTTAAGTGCTGTGGGTTGGGAGAACATTCAAAGGTAGGGATTATGAATAATTTGCAAATCTCACCTATTCTTGAGTTTCCTTATCTGTAAAATGGGTTCTTGTGAGGATTAAAATTATATAATATTTGTAAAGCCTTTTGCAAACTTTAAAGTGCTACAGAAATGCTAGTTAGCATTGTTATTATTAATTATTCCAATTTAAAGAAATAACTAGTTTTCATTTTATGGAAGAGTATAGTTATGAAAATAATGTCTCCTATGTAATATGTAACTTGTAGGGTTATTATACAGAGCAGAAGTAAAGTGAAATAAATTGTTCCCAAGGAAGTTGTTTTTTAGACTCAGAAAGAACCTGTAGTGAGTTGGTAAGTCAATGAGCATTTATTATATATGTATGATGTGAAAGATATTGCTAATCACTGAAGACACAAAGAAAAGCAAAAACCATTCCAAGTTCCCAAGAAACTCACAGTCTAATTGGGGAAACCATGTGCAAACAGGTAAACAAACTTATCTATCTATCTACCTACCTACACTCTCTCTCTCTCTCTCTCTCTCTCTCTCTCTCTCTCTCTCTCTCTCTCTCTCTCAAAGGAAAGTCTCAGAGGGAAGACACTAAGTTCAAGAAAAACTGGGAGAAGTTTCTTTACAGGCAACTTAGCTGAGAATTAAGGGAAGTCAGGAAAACTAGAAGGTAGAGGAGAGATGGTGTTTCAGGCATGAGGGATAGCTGGTTAAAACATTAGGAGCTGGGAGATGGAACATCTCTGAGGACCAACAAGGACTGTGTCAGTTGATCACAGAGTATATGGAGGTAAGATATAAGAAGAATGGAAAAATAGGAAGGAACCAGGTCATGAAGGGCTATAAAAGTCAAACAGAAGATTTTATATGTCACCCTGAAGGTATGGAGAGCCAATCAAGTTTATTGAATGAGGGATGACTAGTAACACAGTCAGACGTGCACTTTGGGAAGATCTATTTAACATCTAAGTAGATGATGGATTGGAGTAAGGTGAAACATGAGACAGGGAGGCCAACCATCAGGCTACTGTAATGTTCTGGTCAGCAGGTGATGATGCCTGTACTAAGGTGGTTGCAATCAATCAATAAATATTTATTAAGCACTTGGTATATGTCAGTCATTGTGTTAAATTGGTTGATTGTTGTCCTTTGTTCTCTAGGAGGACCAAACATCACTATTTTGGGGTCAAACAAACTGATCAAACTGATCAAACAAATACAAGTTCTGAAGGCTCTACCATAGGTCAGGCACAAATAATCCATATGAACATTTGGAATGCAGATATCTAAATTTGTGCATCTCATGTTTCTTCTGAGCTACTGTAATTCTGCTTTCCTCATAGAGTACAACTTCTTTGATGTAGGCGTGCTATACTTGGTGGTCCTGTGCCAGTGTTTCCCATGTCTCACAACCAATTCCAAAGTTCTTCAGAGAGACCTTTAAAGTATCCTTGTATTATTTCTCCTGACTTCCATGTGCTTACCTTGTGTGAGTTCTCCGTAAAATAGTCTTTTAAACAAATACTTTTGGCATTCAAACAACATGGCCAACCCATCAGAGTTGCACTCTCTGAAGCATAGTTTGAATGTTTGGCAGTTCAGCTCAAGCAAGGACTTCAGTGTCTGATACCTTATCCTGCCAGGTGATCTTTAGAATCTTTCTAGGACAATTCAAATAGAGGCAGCTAGGTGGTGCGGTGGATAGAGCACCAGTGCAGGAGTCAGGAGGACCTGAGTTCAAATCTCACCTCAGGCACTTGACACTCACTAGCTGTGTGACCTTGGGCAAGTCACTTAACCCCAACTGACTTATCCTGGTCATCTCCAGTCACCCTGATGAATATCTGGTCACTGGATTCAGATGGCTCTGGAGGAGAAGTGAGGCTGGTGATCTGCTCAACCCTCCCTCACTCAAAATAAAGTCAAGTGCAAGTCATGTCATTATGTCTCTGATGATGTGGTCTTCTTCAACAAGGAAGGATGAACACACACAGGACAATTCAAATGGAAGTAATTCAGTTTCCTGGCATGGTGCTGGTACATTCTCCAGGTTTTACAGGCATACAACAATGAGGTCAGTACAACAGCTCTCTATAGACCTGCAGTTTGGTAGGCAGTCTACTTTCCTTGAGAACCTCCCAACCACTGAGCTAGCTCTGGCAATGCATTCATCAAACTCATCACCTATGTGGATATTCCTTAAAAGTATACCACTGAGGTAAGTGAACTTATCCACAGCATTCAAGATTTCTTCAGTGATTCCACATATGGATGGTATGGTGCTGGCTGGTGGAGAACCCATGTTTTCTTGGTGTTAATTGTTAGGCCAAAATTAGTATGAGCAGCAGAGCATCCATACTTTGCATTTCAGCCTCAGAGGCTACATTGAGTGCACAATTATCTGTGAACAAAAAGTTGGACACAAACCCTCCCTCCACTTTAGTCTTGGCTTGTGGCATTTTCAGGTTAATTTACCATCAGTGCAGTAGCTGACTTTGATGGTATTTTTGTTTTCATTGAATGCATCCCACAATATTACAGAAAACATAACACTAAAAAGCATGGGGGCAAGCACACAGCATGCTTCTCTCCATTGGTGACTGGGAAAGCACAAGAGTATCATCCATTATCTGGAACCTAGGTAAGCATGCCTGCATGAAACTGACATAAAATATTGATGAACTTCTCCAGGCAACCAAATTTTGACATAATTTCCTATAAGACCTCACAGTTGACAGGCCTTGGTCAGATAGACAACATTGTGTACAGACCTCTGTTCTACTACTGGCATTTTTCCTATAGTTGAGTAGCAAACACCATATTGACCATAACTTGCCTCTTTCTGAAGTCACACTTCATACTGGTTCTTGGGTAGATGACCATCTTCAAGATGAAGGATCAGTCTATTAAACAAGACTCTAACAATAATCTTGCTAGGAATGACAGGGAGATCACTCCCTGCCCCCTACCCCTACTCTGGCCTCATGATTGTCACTGGACAAGCTATTTCCTTTTCCTTTATAGCTATGGACAATGGAAGCATCTTTGAACTCCCAGGGCATAATCTTCTCTTTCCATATAACCAAGAAAATTTTGAGCAATAGACCCCCTGCCTTGTAAATCTCACTGGAATAGAATCATGCCAGGTGCTTTGCCATATGAAAGGAGCCTAATGGCATTCAAAACCTCTTCTTCAGATGAAAGTTCAGCTACAGAGGGACTGATTGATGATGAAATATATGATTGATGATGGTCTGTTGAGAACACTTTGGAAGTGTTCAGCCCATTTCTCCAGGATCATGTCCTTATCACTAATCAATGTAGCTCCATCAGCAATGAGTAGTTGAGATGCACCATAGGTCTTTGGCCCATAAATAGCCTTCAGGGCATCATAAAAGCACTTTGGATTGCTATTATCAATCAAAAAATACAAATATACAATACAAAAAATACGAAAAAATCAATCCAAAAATACAATCAAATATCACTAAAAGTGAACTTCATCGGCCTTCAAGAAGCTTAGTAAGCTGAGCCAAGAATCTTGCATCTCTAAACTTCACTTGCATTTTACTTTTGATGGAGCTAAACACTACCTTCTTAAAGACAGATGAACTATCCTGCTGGTAAACCCTGTGGACTTCTCATTTTTTCTTTATCATCTCTGAATTTCTACACCATTCTCATCAAACCAATCTTGATGTTTGTGAGTGTTCCAGCCTAGATGAGTAAATGCAGTGCTATTCACCAAGTCTCTGAAAGCTGCCCACACATTTTCTGCTGCACTGTTGCCAATCATGTCTTGGCTCAGCTTTCCCTTCAAGTTTGCGATGAACTGTTCATGCTCAGAAAAGCACTCTATTCTGTTGACATCAAGTCTTCTGGTAAAATATTAGCAATATCCAGAGAAGGAACTACAGAATCTGCATGCAGGTCAAAGCATACTATTTTCACTGTTTTATTTTTTTTCTTTTGGTTTTTCCCTTTTGTTCTAATTCTTCTTTCACAACATGACAACATGGAAGTATGTTTAATATGATATTTATATATATATATATATATATATATATATATATATATATATATATATATATATATATATATATATATGTACATATACATAAAACCTACGTCAGATTGCTTGCCATCTTGGGGAGGGGAGAGGAGAGGGAGGAAAGGAGAAAAAAGATTGAAATTCAAAATCTTATAAAATTGAATATTAAAAACTTTTTTTATATGTAATTGGAGGAAAAATAAAATGCTATTTTTTTTTAAAAAAGTCTTCTGATAGTCATCTTGCCTTGGACATGCTTTTATAGTATGCAGATATTTAGCTTAGAGAGGATAAGTCTATTATTGGTCTAGCACTCTGTCACATTGCCTTCATCACTCTCACGTCCTGTCACTTTTATGTCATGACATAGTTTATTTAATGCCAATGTTTGCTAGAAGGGAGCATCCATGAATTTTTATTGCATTTAGGTCAAAAGAAGACAATGTTAGTGATCTGAAAATCAGGAAACGTACAAGTCTTCAGTGATAGTTGCAATCTCCATTCCTCCCAAGCACTCCCTACCATGTGTGATAATCTATGCCTTTTCTGATATGAAAGTCACCCAGAATTATGAACTTGTCCTTTTTTGGCACATTGATGGTGAGGGTCTCCAGTACTTCAAAAACTTTTTTCTTTGACCTCATCAGGGTTTATCATGGTGGCAGTATATACACTAATGATGATGGCATGGCACTTTCGTGCAAGGGGCAATCATGAGTCGTTATTCACTCCTTTGGTGAGGCATACAAGCTGGTTGACTAGTTTTAATTGCAAAAGCTGCCAGTTTCACAACACACCCCCTCATTGTGCCTACTCTAGAAAAACATGCATCCAGCTCTGACTTCAATCAGCTGGCCATCATTTGCCAGCCTTATTTCACTCAGGGCTGCCATTTGGAAGTGATACCTGCTGAGTTATAGCAAGAGCTGTTCATCTATTTGCTATATTTGCTGTTATCCATAAACATGGATTCATTCCATATACTGATAGTGAGTAGAATCATCTTTGCAAAATTTTTTGTACCTTTTTTTTTTTTTTGAGTTTTGACCACAGGGTGGGATCCCTGCTGCCACAGCAAGCAGGTAGGGGTTGAGTGAAGCAGACAGTTTTCAGGGCACCTTTTCTAGCTCCTTCCGCATGCCAGGATGTGAGCAGTGCTGTCCTTCAAAAAGACTGCTTAAATTCCCAGGGAGCTACTGAATTCCACTGCTGCTTCAGTCCATTGAGAAAATGACCCTATGATCTGGACAACCTGTGTGCAGGGTTGTGAATTTGGCTTCCCGTGTATCTTTGCCTGCTGCTGTCACTTGACTGTCACCACAGGATTTTGAGACAGGGAAAAATGGTAAAATGGCAGGGATGATATCTTTTGACATACATAAATTGGATTTAAGTGAGGCATAGTTGCACAATGCCAGACTAAATGAACCAAAAACCAGAATTAAGGTTGCCGGGAAAAGTATCAATAATCTTAGATATCTGCTGATATCTCTATAATGGCAGAAAGTAAAGAAGGATTAAGAAGACTCTTGGTGAAAAAGGAGAGCATAAAAGCTAGCTTGATGCTTAACATCAAAAAAATCCCAAAACCCAACAATTAAGATCTTGGTAACTGGTCCCATCACATTTTGGCAAATGGAGAAGAAACATAGGCAGTGTCTGATTTTATATTCTTGGTCTGAAAGATCACTATAAGCAGCAATTGCAGCCATGAAATTAAAAAATGCTTGCTTCTTGGAAGGAAAGCTATGGCAAACTTGGACAGCATACTAAAAAAAACAGAGATATCACCTTGCTGACAAAGGTCTATACCATCAAAACTATGCGTCTTATACTGTATACCAAGATAAAGTCAAAATGGGTACACATTTTAGATATAAAGGCTTATGCTACAAGCAAACTAGGAGAGCAAGGAATAGTTTACTTGTCAGATTTATGGAGAAGGGAACAGAGATAGAGAACATTATGAAATGCAAAATGGATGATTTTGATTACATTAAATTGAAAAGTGTTTGCACAAACAAAGCCAGTGAAACCAAAATTAGCAGGGAAGCAGAAAGCTGGGAAACAATTTTTACAGCCAATGTCTCTGATAAAGGCTTCATTTCTAAAATATATGAAGAACTCAGTCAAGTTTATAAGAATACAAGTTATTACCCAATTGATACATGGTCAAAGAAAATGAACAGGCAGTTTTCAGATGAAGAAAGTAATCTGTAACCATATGAAAAAAATGCTCTGAAACACTATTGATTAGATATGTACAAATCAAAATGACTCTGAGGTACCATATCACACCTATCAGATTGGCTAACATGACAAAAAAACGTTGGAGAAGATGTGGGAAAATCAGAACACATTCATTATTGGTGGAGTTGTGAACTAATCCAACCAATTCTGGAGTGCAATTTGGAAGTATGCCCAGTGATTAAAGTTAAATATAGAGGGAGAGCCAGAGGCAGGTCTGTGTAGAAATAATTGAAATCATAGGAACTGATGAGAGCACAAATTGAAATATATGAGGGCCTAAAACAGAGTTGTGGGATCCCTACTCTTAGTTGATGAGACATGGATGAACACACAGCAAAGAAGAAAAAAAATAGCAGAAGAATAGAGTAGGAAAAGAAGAAAGAAAGAACAATATCAGGGAAAACTGGAGAGGAGATTATTGAAGAGAAAAGGATAATCAAAAGTGTCAAAGTCTATAGAGAAGTCAAGAAAGATAAGACTTGAGAAAAGTTCATTAGATGTGGCAAATAAGGCTTCATTAGTATCTTTGGAAAGAGCTGTTTCATTTAAATGATGAGGTTTGATGCCATATTACAGAGTTAAGAAGATAACTAGAGGAAAGTAAGTGGAGATACCTATTGTAGAAGACCTTTGCAAGTCGTTTAGTCATAAAAGAAAGAGAAGAAATATAGGTTCATAGCTAGCAAAGATGGATAGATCAAGGGAGGGCTTTTTGAAGATGGGAGAGAAAGGCATATTAAAGTTTTTTTTAAGCCATTGGGGCTTGAAGTACCCCAGTCTCTGCCTTTAGGATAGCACCATATGAAAGCTTCCAGGAATTAAAAAAAAAAAAGTCTTTAACAAGAAGGCATATTTTCTTAAATGCAAAACTTCTTTCTGTAAGCCATTCATTGAGACAATTGCCCTTTGGGAGTTTTTTAACTTTGGGGGTTTTCAACATTTATTTGTAACGCCAAATTCTAAAATTATAGTCAAACCCATTTCCTTCCATTTCATCTGTGGTAGAAAATGTGGCAGGCCATGATGTTCCAAGGTAGCTCATTATACTTTTGGATAGTTTAATCATTTGTTTCTTTGTAGCATCTGCCCATAGCTTCCAAGAAACCATTCATCAATAAAACCAGTTATTTCTACAGTCTGTTAAGAACTACCATCTTCTCATTTCCTTTTATAAGAAATTAACAATAAGTCTACTGAAAGGGTCAAGAACATTCTCACAAAAGTCAAATAGTCAAGCAATGCTCATGGGCTAATCCTGGTTTTTTAAAGAAGTGACTCTTCTTCAAGAGAAGGCTATTTTTCTGATTCCCCCTTGCCCCTGTAATAAAGGTATAGTGAAATGGAAGACAAATATAAACTGGTAATATTTCTGGTCAGTTTCAGAGGTTACCTATAGCTGAAAACACTAAGGAAAGATAAAACACCAAGAAACCAGGATTAGTAGCATTGAGAAACAAAAATGTAAAATTTCAATTAAATTACTTAGACTTCCCATTTAGGTGAAATGCCTAATGAAAGATGTTTCGATGTTCCATAATAATGCTTACTTACTACACTATCCTTTACATCTAAAATCTAAGACATCATTTTTGTTCTTCTATTCACCTATGTCAGTTCTTAACCTGGCGTCTCTGAACTTAAAAAAATATTTGATAACTATATTTCAGTCCAATTAGTTTCCTTTATAATCTGGTATATTTTATGCACTTAAAACATTAATTTGAAAAGGGCTTTGATTGCTGAAGGGTTCCATGACACAAAATTAAGAACCCCAGAATTAGATGCATGATTTTAAATAATGATGTAGCTTATCATTATTTGGTTCTCTCCTAGAGATTTCAAAGATGTTGTCCACCAGTATAGGCTTATGGATCTTGAACTAGAAGGAGCCTTAGAGGTCAGCTAGTCCAATTTGCTCATTTTGTAGTTGAGGAAATTGAATCTCAAGAAGGTTTAAATGACCCAAGGTCACACAACTAGTAAGTATCAGAAGCAGACCAAGTAGAGATTGGCCTGGAACCTATTGTTGGTCAGTGATTTGGGGTAAGGCTGGTCTTAAAAAAAAAAAAAATTTACATTCTCAGTGGGAAGAAGAGAAAGGGGAGAAGGTAAGATATGTTGCCCAACTGCCAGTTCCAATTTGGTTCCCAGTGAGCAGCTCCTTTACTCACAGAAGTTGCTATTTGTCCTTCATTCTCAAAGAGGACCGTGACATTAGGGAGATGATGCCATGTCATGCAAGTGAATTTAAGTGAAGGAGGGCCATACGAAGTCACCAGCCTCACTTTCTCTTCCAGAGCCATCTGGGTCCAGTGACTACATATATATCAGGAAGACTGGAGAAGGCCCAGGATGCAGTGGGAGACCTTGGCCTTTTCAAGCTAAGGTCTTTAGTAGATCTCAGTTTGAATGAGGCAAGGGCCATTCAGTGATTCAGGCTTAATAAATAGTCATTGTTTGGGCCCTGATTGTCTTAGAATGAATATAAATAGCAATTGTTTTCTGTTTTGGCCAGAAACCCTAAGGGTCTTCCCCAATCAGAATTTTTTTTTTTTTTAAAGAGGCCATTCTCTGCCTCATTTCTTATTGAACCTTAATCAGTCAAACTGAGACCCCTTAAAGACCTTAGCTTGAAAAGACCAAAGTCCCGCACTGCATCCTGGGCCATCTCCAGTCATGCTGATCTATACCTGGCCTCTGCACCCACATGGCTCCAGAGGAGAAAGTGAGGGTCTCTCTCACTTAAATCCAATTCACTTGCATGTCATGGCATCACTTCCCTAACATCACGGTCTTCTTCCCAAACAAAGGACAAACAGCAAGCAATGAGAAGCAGAATCTGAACCCAGGTCTTCTGAGTCCACAGCCAGTGATATGATTCTGTATCAATAAAACAGTTCTTCCATCCATTTCATTACTATTTTGAGATCTCAATGAGTCATACAACCAAAACCTCTGCATACAGGGGATTTGAAGGGATTGGGTGAGAAGGGAAAAAGAGCTGATTAGCTTTTATTTAGAAAAAAACATTTGGGGATAATCTTACAATGGGGCTACAGTTTTTTTTTTTAAATAGTAAGTGGCCTACAGTTTCATCTAAGACCCTCACCAATACTTTTAGATTTATTCTTCAGTCCGCACAGTCTGTAGCACAAGTACTGTTATTCCAAATTCCTGTAAGAAAAGCAAAATTGTTGTATTATCCTGAAATTCTGTGTGAGGAATAAAACAGAGGAACAATACTTACATTTCCAAAATACACAATATTCCACATGACACCCTCTTCATCCACATATTTCATATGTTCTGTGTCCAGAGTTAAACTATGGGGCATCCTATTCAGGCCAGTGGAACTTGATCCATCATAGCTAATAGGAATCTCATCTGTTTTCCAAAATAGAATCTTCAGGAAGTAATTCATCTGTGGCAATAAATTAGATGACAAGTTAGCCACACTACTGTCTACTTACCCTACTGGGTTAACCAGAGAAAGGGCAGGATGCTTGTACAGGGGTTCCTAACCCTTTCCTTCCAAGAAGTATTTTGGTATTCACTTCCCATACTATATTATGGTAGCAGTAGAAACAAGGCAAAAGGTGAAAGGTGGAGGGGTAATAAAGTATGGTGATAATATCAAAGCTCAGATGTGTGAGTTTTATAAGATCAATTTCTCTTAAGAAAGTACATGATACAAGGTTCTTTAAATCTCAATTATTCTAATGAAGTAATTTCTTTAAAGAATAAATTATAGAAAATATTTCAGAAATACTATTATTGAAGAAAGGGATATATGTTCAACCAAATAGTTTTACTCAAAAAGTTTTTATGGCTCTTACCATTTACCCTATGTATATTCCCTTTAGACTACTGGGTCTTGCCATCTAACCTGTGACTGCAAATTTGACACCTCTATCTAGAACACATTATTGGAGGATTTGGCTTATAAATATTAAGAAATGGAAGAGATGTGATCCCTACAAGTCAATATGACTTCATCAGTAATAAGCCACCTGCCAGAAAAGTGGAATTAAAATGATGTGAAGGATCCATTTCTATCCAAATCTTCTCCATCAAAATTTAAAATATAGATATAGTTTCCTAGATCTGGAGAGGTATTATCATTGTTGCTGTCCTGCTTCTATGAACTCTGCCCATCCACTGCTGACCTTAGCACTAGAAGTTCACACTTATCCCTAGGCTGGCATGCTATATCCACCCATGTAGTATAGATAGGTCCCTATCTCCTTACCTCTAAAACTATACCTGAATTATATTGGATGGTGCCAGAGTCAAAACCTTCCTGCTATACCCATCCCATCATCCAGTTTCCATGACAGGACTATACTTAGACTTCATACCACTGATCCATATCTCCATCTCCCTTTCCTACCTCTCATCTTCACCTTCCTTTGTGGCCCTGGCCAGATAAGTACCTAGGAGAAACATTGTGAGTTTGAATTGATTCCTTCCAGAAGTTACTTACATATTTCACAAAAGTCACCCACTTTTGGTCAGTTTCATCTTGGTAAATTCCAGTGTCAGTCATCTTGAGGCACCTGGGCTTCTCATTACCTATATTCATGGACATTGTTTCCCTTGAAATAGTACAGGAGAGAATCTTTACCATATGATACTCACTGGTCCCATATAAAATACATGGTTTTCATTAAAAGTGTCATGGATTAATTTTTTGGTTCTTAGCACTTAACCAATGAGAAGACATGAAAACTACCTTATTCATGCAGGAATAATGGAAGTTTATAGAATTCTAGCATTCTATAGCAAGAACAGACCATAAAAATCATACTAACATGGCCTCATTTTTAGAGCTGGTACTCCAAAGTCAAAGCTAGTTAGGAGTAAAAGCAGAACTAGAACCAAGATTTTCCACCTGTAGGCCAATGACTCCATTCATGACAACTGTGGTTTAGTACTACCATTAAGATTGCAGTTGGCTTTCTGATTCACTTCTCTTTCACCTGGAATGAATGGTGCTTGAATTTTAAGCAAATCACTAGGTACATGTTGAAAAAAGTACTTCCCAATCCCACCCACATACACTTTCCCCTAACCAACAAATGGCCTGATAAAAGAGGTGAGCTATTCAGGACTAGAGCTTTAGGCAGTAAGACCTCAATTCTAGGCTTTAATCTTAACTCTTAGACCTGTTGCTCTCAAGTAGGTCAGTCAAGTAGCATCAGGTGGAAAGATCCTCTGGGGTCATGGACTTCTTAGACTATCAATAAGTTTCCACTTCCAAGTCCTTTGAAAGGAATTGGTTATGAAAAACCAAGGTGCTGCCTTCTCTCTCATTTAGTGCTCTATTTCCTCCCATTTCCTTCTCTCCAATGACTTTTCCTCAGTTTTCTGATGTAGGAAGATGCTATTTATCAGAAATATTAGATAATACCAAGTATCCAAATATAAAAATAGGAACTCTTCATGAAACCCTTAGATGGCTTAATATTTAGCAATTTTATTTGGTACCCACAGATTTTGGCAGTACACTAGATGCTGGATGTCCCCTGGCGAGCACTTAGTTGTAGACCAGAAGTGTCAAGAATGGAGTCAGCTTATTATAAGGGTCCTCCAACACTACCCAGTGAGGTTGGAACTGAATTAAAATGCACTTGGGAAATATTTAACAAAGTAAGTAAAAATACAATACAACATAGATGATGTTAATTTGTGGTTTTCTAAGTCAATAAGTAATAGCAAAGATCTGTTTCTATCTCAGTTGGACCCACTGCTGTAGATTATAGCCCTGTGACTTAGTCTAGGGGTTTGCTTAGATTTCAAAAGAGCTTCATGATTTTTAGCTCATTTCTTCAGAACAGGGAGATCTCTTCCAAGAGAGATAAGTTTGCATCATCAGGTTCTAGGTGGAAGTCGTTGAGGATTAAAGTTAATCAAAGCTAGTCTGTGAGAGACCAAAAATGTTGAGTCAACATTGGCAAGAACAAAGTTTAGCTCAAGAGATTTCAGAATCTAAAGCTGGGAAGGGCATTACAGACAATCCAGTTCAATCCTCTCAGGAAATAAATCAGGATGCTGAGACCCGGAAAAGGGAATTAATATGCCCATGTTAGTAAGTAGTAGAATTGAAATTTGAACCAAGCCTTCCTTCCATTTTCAGATCCACTGTTCTTTCCTTTTACATAAGGATGTCCATCTATCTCTGTCACTTTTCGAGTAATAACTAAGCATCAAAGAAGTTAAAATTTGAAGAATACTTAGTGGCTGAAAACTAGTTAGAAGTATTCTAGAAGAATTAAGTATGGGGTCCTTCTGCAAAGTGAGGTTTTACTTTCCTTGTGGTCTTATAAAGTCTCCTAATTCAACCCTTTCCATAAAAGGATAACAAGAAAATCTTCTACTAACTTCATATTCATCATATGCTTTCTCCTGCAGAAAGGAAGCCCAGAAAACTTTGACAAGTCTGAGTAGACCTAAGCAAAGCTTTAGATAACCCCTGGCACTAAGCCTCTAGTGACCACCTCTCACCTCTTGGATGAACTCTGAACTTTGGTCTTTGCTGTTTCTCAGGTTTTTCCAGTCACCCTTAATCATTCAACATCATGCTACAATCTGAGATGATAAACCGTTCGTGTCTTCGTAGAAACTAGGTTTTTTTGTGTGTTTGTTTTTTGTTTTTTAATAGATCCTTAGGTACCTCTAAGGCACCTAAATATGCCCCACACTTCCAAAGACTTCTCATCCCAGGAAACTCTTTTTAAATGCTTTCTTAGTTGCTTTCACCTGCTTCTTTCCTCTGGTAGAATTTCCTAATGATTGGGCTTGATTGGCCTCTCTGGAGTAACAGTCTTCTTAAAGGCTGAAATCTTTAATTTTCTTCTGCTTTATCTTGATTAGCTAAACGAGAAGCCAGGAATTTAATGAAAGGAGATGGGTAGCTTAGAGACAAACTGTCTTTCATTTCACCTTTGAAAATGACCAATGTAACCATCACAACTGAGACATACTGCCCTTAGCACTTTTGAGCATTTTGCTAACTGGAAAAATCTATGTAAGGGGCAAGACTGGCAAGGACATATTTGCTGTCATGGATGGGCATTTTTTGTTTTGTAAGATACTTCAGGGTGTAGGTAGTGTTTTTTTTGGTAGTATATAAACAATTTGTAACCCCTTACGCTGTTGCCCTGTGACACCATCACAAATTGCACAGTAAAAATGTGACTTTTTTAGCACTTGCTTTTTTCTCTTTTCTTCTCTTGTGTGTCTTAAAATATCATTGCAAAATTTACATGAGAGACACAGTGTCTCTGTCTGAACAGCATCACCACCATGCCCTTTCAATTCAGAGAAATTTCTTCTTGATTCCCAGCATCTTCGCATTCCATGCTTACTCAGTTCTTAAACTCTCTAGCAGGTTCTCAGAACTTTTCAAGTAATTACTTTTTGGGTATCGGGGGACTTACAACAACCAAAGAGCATGTTGCTCATCTCAGTCATTGTCTGGGCACATTGACACCCATTTTAAAGGCATTGACACTATTTTGGCCCCATGATTGAGATCCCATAATTGCAATAATTAGGAAGCTCACCTCAGGATATTATCAAAGTGACCCACCCAAACCCAAGTCCATATGGTTGGAAATAGCTAATGAGTCAGTTAATGTGCTATGTCCAGGAGTAATGGGTACTCAATATGGATAGCATGAAGGTATAATTTACCAACTTTCCGACTGATTAAGGTTTTCAAGTGGCCATTTTTAGCATTCTGCAACTTGCAGAGAGTTCAAAGCATTAACAGCTTTGATCGTTGAGACAAAAGAATGAAAGTAGCAGACAGTTTAAGGCAGGGCTGACAGAAATGAAGGAAGTATTTCTTTTACTCAGGTTACTTTCCTTTCTTTCTTCCTCCTGTATAAAAATGTAACATAACAGATAACACAATAAATATATATATATATAAAATATATATGGGTAATAGCCAATATCAGTAGCAAGCTGTAAAATACCTGAGGAATGTTGGGGTCAAAAATGGGACTTTGGGATACTTAAAACAAATAATTAAAGCACTTTGGGGCAAGGTAGCACATAGATTTCCCCAAATAATAGCTCACATTTTTATGGTATCTACTATTTTCCAGGTGCTGTGCTAAGTGCTTTACAAATATCATTTAGTTTGATCCTCACAATAATGTGAACCTTTAAGTAGGTTCTATTTTTATCCCCATTTTTACAGGTAAGGGAACTGAGATTAAGTGATTTCCCCAAGGTCACACAGTTAATAAATATCTAAGGCTGAATTTGAACTCTGATCTTCCAGATTCCAAGCCCAGTGCTCCAATCAATCCCATACAACCCTAGGTTTAAGGTAGTCTATACACCTGCATGTGCTCAACATTCACAAGCTCCCACTGATTGGTTTATCTTTACCATTAAGCAAGAGCTCACAATTAGTTTAAAACAAAGGCATTTAATGAAATAGCAGAGTAAGAAAAGTAACAATAAAATATTTATTAGAAATTATAGTGGTCACACAAAAGGAACACTGGAAATGTACACACCTGGAGGGAACATGAGTGCAAATAGTTCAACCATGAAGGGACCAGTCATGTCACTAACTCTGCAAGGCTCCTGATATCTTCTGTTGATAATCTTATGTTCCTGCTTCTGCCAGGCCTGCTCCTTCCTGGTTCCAAGTGGTGTGTAATCTCTGTTGTATGGTATGTTCAGGGAAGACTAGTACCTCTAATGTGAGGAGTTGCTGAGCCCTTTTCAGGATTCCTCATCCACCTTCACCCAACTTTCACCTGTGACTCCAAGAAGTTGTAGCATGTACAGCGACCACACTCTGGGAAAACTATCTAAGCAGACAGGTTACACTAGGTTGAGGGTCACTGCCAGGAATTAAACCATAGTTAGTGATTTAGGGTGAGGTCTACACCAAGCATATGAAGATTTTCCCTGGCAGAATGGGCAGAAGAGAATAATTTATTTAAACAACCATGAAGGCAGTTGAAGCAGGCACCGCGGAGCACTTAGAGCTTGGTCAGATATCAAAGATGCCAAGATCATCCACTGCATCCTGGGCCATCACCAGTCATCTTGACTTTTTTGTCTGGATTTTGATGCCTCTGGAAGAGAGAGTGAGGCTGACCACTTTGTGCAAGTCTACTTCATTTAAATCCAATTCATGCACAAGTCAAGACATCACCCTGTAGTGTCATTGGTCCTCTTCCAAAAGAAGAATAAACAGCAAAGTCTCTGCTGAATGTGTAGCATCCCCCTGGATGCATAGTCTCTATGGATACGTAAACTCCACTAGGCATTGCTCCCTGCCGGTCTTAGGGGACTGATGCGCAGTGTTGCTTCACTGTCATTGGTTCTGGTTTCACTTTTGGCTGCTGCTGGGGGCAGTTCTACTGGGCATGTGATTACTGGACTTCTCTCTGTTTCTAGCTTTTGACGTCTGTTCCTCATGGGCAGAGTGGGCTCTGCTTGATTATTTTAGTGTAAAGCCCATAGGCTTTATTTTTCTGCTTAAGTCTTTTAGAAAATAGAAGTCCATAGATTAGGCAACGTTCTTTCTAAGAGCTGAGAGAAGAACCTTCTGAGTTTCCCTCCCACTCCCAAACAGTGGTCTGTGTGTTCCTTTGGAGGCTTGGATAAAATACTTTAAAAAAATCTCTAGAAGAATATTCTTTCACATTAGGCACCAAGCTCTGGAGAACATAGAGGTCAGTTACTCTTAGCCAACCATTGCCCTCAGATTCAATCCTATTTTTTGAAATATATTTTCAGGTAACTGTCAGGAGCTTGGATCACTGTCAGAGAGTGCTCTCTAGTTTAGGGTAGAAATTCTTAGAAGTTTCTATTTAATCCCTGTTTGAGATCCTGGAAGTAGGGCCCTAATATAGAAACCCCAAAGGTCTGAGTCTGACCTCTTACAGCATTCTGGGGATTCTACATGCTTTGCAACTCTTCTGAAAATGACTAAGCAAGCATAAAAGCTAAGCCCAAGGGGTAAGGTCATTGCTCTCCAATACAGCAACTTTGGTCTTTCATATGTAGGTGACAGCAAAGACTTTGCGCCCTTTCTTATATCTTCTCCCAGTGGAGAATTTGTAGGATCTGCAAATCACATGGGGTATACCACTATGTCTTATGAGTATAAAACATAGAGTACAGAAACTAGCAAATCACATAGTTTGGATATTTAACACGGAGACTAGTTAGCACAGTGTTGTGGATAGCTAGCTTCTAAAGGCCATCCTAACCTCAGGTATGGAGATGATGTAAATAATGGGCCCAACGCAAGCACAGAATTACTTATCAGAATATACTTTTAAAACGTAGGACAAGTCTGCATGTGGATAGTGTTGGTCCTGGTTCATTTCTGGTTCAGTTTAGACCTAAGAACTTTCCTTGTTTCTCAGTTTCTCCATGGAGTTATGCTCAAGTGGTGGTACATGGTTCAGCACAGAGTAGAGATTCTACTAGGTCTGAGGTCAGAGGCTGCCTTGGGAAAGGTATTTTTGTAGGGTCAGAGGGACAGTAGGATCAACATTACTAGTAAAAAGCATTTTGTTATTCATGAACCAAAGAAACTTTTGCATTCTGGTTGCTTGTATAAAATAGCCTACTCTCCATCATCATTCCCAAATTCCCAATGGTTTATATCCTATCTATCCTACCGGATAGGAGCTTGTTTCTCAAAATTCTACCCATATATGTTGTGGGCTTGCCTGGTTTAGGCTTATTCCCAAACAACTTAGGTCTGATATTGAAATCAAATGAGACTTTCATATAATTTGATAGTTAACAAAGGGAGATTTACATTGCTATGGGTGTGTATGTGTGGGGGGGAGATATTCAATAAGTATACGTAGCAATGGTTCTATACATTGGTTCAGCTGAGCATAGCTTTCCTGCTTCTGAATGCCCCTGGAAGCAGGGCTGGAACTCCTTTTGGTGTTTTTACTCAGGCAATTAAAAGTGATGTCACTCAGAGGAACCTTTAGAACTATTAGCAACTTGAGTCTCAAGAATGGTTTCAATACCATCCCAGTCATATAGTAGGGGCATCTGGTGGATATCCTTCCTACCATAGCTCACCCCTTGGTAGCAAGTTCCTAACGGTCTTTTGAATGACTAGATCTTCTACCAGATAATCCCAACCTGGGAATGTTAGAACCCTAGCATAGGCAGGACTAGAGGAAGAAATCCTAAATCAGAAAAATGGCAAAAATAAATTAAAAGATAAGCAACATAATTCCTCCCCCTCAAAAAAGGGCACAGGATAAATAAATGAAGTCAAGTGATAAACCCCAGGTTTTAAGACAAGTCAAGCAAGAAATCCCATTCTATAGAAAGACTGAATCTTAACTCTAAACAATCTGGTCCATGTGGAGAGTGGCACCAAATCTTTGCAGTTCACAGTACGTGTTCCAATGTAAAGAGGTGGCTATGAGCAGAGAAGCACCATGAACATCAGAGCTAGAGCCAATATGATTTTATTTCCTGAACAGTCACTTATTGTCATTGTAAATCAGAGTTATTTGTAGAAAGGTAGCTACCCTCTTGCAAGCAGCCTGTTCCAACACTAGGGTCAACATCAAGAACCATCCTGCACTATCATGTATTATGTTCCCTATCTCAACAGCCAGGACTCCCTCCTCCCTGGGATGCCCATGAGGGGATTGGGAATGCTGAATTTAGATGCATATCATCTCTGAACTTTTCAATGATAGCCCACATCAAACTCAAAACATTTATTTTTGTATTAGATAGGTGCTGTTGTATTTGTCCTTCGTTCTCAAAGAGAACCATAGCATCTTTGATTTAAGTGAAGGAGGGCTGTGCAAGGTCACAAACCTCACTTTCTTCTCCTGAGTCATCTGGATCCACTGGATATTAGATAGTAGACTTTACTCTTAGAAAGTTCTCTAGTGACAGCAGTAAACATTTTCTGGTTACCAAGGTTTTTTTGTAACAAGAAAGCTTTTAAGCCTTGCAGGCTAGCATCAATAGAGGGATACATAGACCAACACTGGTGCATGTGTGAAGAGCTTTTCCCTTTGAGTTTATTCCCATTTCTCATTTCAATGATCTCCAAATGTTTTCAAGTGGTTTAGGCCAAACTGACCTTTCTTGACCTTTTGGCTTTGGTACTTAACAATCCAGTATCATCAAGCGAGATTGCTGAGTAGTTCAGCAATAGCAACTTTTTGTTCCTTATAATTTCTGATAATGGCCACCAAATGTGAGAAAGCTCCCTAAGTCTTGAATAAGTTGGATGGGTACAACTGGTAAATACTCCTATTCTCTGCTGGACCTGATTAAAGCTAGTGTCCTTGTAGTTTTAAGTTCAACTCTTGGTTACCCATTTATTTGACAGAGGATCTGAAAAATTGGTACTTCTCTATTAACAATTTAAGATCAGTTATATCTAGCTAATCCAATAATATCTTTTTGAAAAATGTAACTGCTATTCTGTTTTTCACATCATCAGATTTTGTCTTAGTATTCCTACTCTTTCATCTTAAGAGAGCCATCCCGTATAACAATTAGTATTTTGTAAAGACAAAAAAGACAGGAAAAATAGTAAGGGATTTTAAAAAATCAAGAAAACAATATATAAAAAAAGTCTAGAAATACATGTATACAGTGTAGCATTCCTATGGACTCCTATCTTTTCAAAGGATTGAAGTGAAGGGACATTGTTTTCTCATATTTCTTCTTTGGAGCCATGTTTGTACTTTATACTTTTGCAATATCCAGTTTTGATTGTTTTATAGCTTTTAATTCTATTTATGTTGCTATATCATTATGTGTGTTCTTTTCTTGGTTCTGCTCACTTTACTCTTCATCAAATTTTGTAAGTATTTTCTTACTTTTCTATATTCAACATACTTGTTTCTTACAGAATAGTAATATTATTCTACTATGTTCATGGACCATACTTTTTTTTTAGCCATTTCCTAATTGATGAGCATCTACTTTGCTTCTGATTCTTTGTTGCCACAAAAAATAGTGTTGCAACAAATATCATGATGTATATTGGGAACTAGGAACTTCCTTTTTTATCAGTGTCCCCTTTGGGGTACAAGTCTAGTAATTGAATCTCCAGGTCAAAGGGTATGGACATGTTAATCGCTTTATTTGCATAATTCCAAATTGCTTTTTGAAATGGTTGTACTAATTCCCAGCTCCACCAACATATGCACTGTTATTTCTGTCTCTTCACAACTTTTTTGCAACTTTTGTTATTTTTGAAAATTTGCTGGGGGTAAAGTAAAAGCTCAGTGTTATTTTGATGTGAATTTATTTCTTTATTAGTGATGTGGCATGTTCTTTATGTGATTGTTAATATTTGTCGTTCTTTTGAGAACAGTTTGTTCATAACCTTTGACCATTTATCTATTAGGCAATGACTTCTGATCACTTGTATACTTACACATATATATAATCATATATATGCAGCAAAATTACAAAGAGTAAGCAGGGTTCCAAAGGAGAAGTATAATAAAACTTGTCTCTTTCTGTGTATATAATAAATACATACACATATACACAAGATGCATAACATATATACGTATATATACATGTATATGAAATTTGGGGTTTTTTTATCTTGATACCCATCCCTTATCTGAGAAAACTGATATAGATTTCCTCCCATATAGTCACTCCCCTAAATTTCTTAGAGGCAGTAATTTTGTTTAAACAGATATTTTTCAGCTTCATATAAGCAAAATTATCTATTTTCTCTTTTGTAGTTGCTACTGCACTGATGGTAGACTATTTAACTTGAAAAGATTACAAGCAAAGACTAACATGGAAACTTGGTGCATGACTTTTTGTTTGCAGATGATTGTGAACTCAATGCAGTCTCTGAGGCTAAGATGCAACAAACTATGGATTGATTTTCTGCTTGTACTAATTTTGGCCTAACAATTAACTCTAAGAAAATAGAATCTCTCCACCAGCCAGCATCACACCATCCACACATGGAATCATCAATTATGAAAAATGGGGAGATTTTGAATGCTGCAGATAAGTTCATTTACCTTGGCAGTATTCTTTCCAAAGATGTCCAGAGAGATGATGAGGTTGACTTACACATTGCCAGAACTAGCCCATTTCTTTCTCTGCTCTTATTGCTAGCATTTTTAGAACCTTATTAAATAGTAGTAGAAAAATCAGGTATCCTTGCTTTTCTCCTGTATATACTGCAGATTCTTCTAGTGTATTTCATTATATGTGAGTCTTGGTTTTGCTTTCAGATAGGTTCTTTCTATAACATAAAATTTTCCTTTATGTCTATACCAGAAGGGGGGAAGCAGAGATTACCCTCCTTTGGCCTATACTTTATAGCATAAGTTAGTGCTGTACTTGTCAAAGGTCCTTTCTGCATAAATTGAGAAAATCATGTTGTTTTGGATGTTTTTGTTTTTAATATGATTAATTAGATTGAATGATTCTGTAATGTTAAACTCTACTTACTTCTCTGGTATAAATCCAACTTGGTCATAATTAATCATTTCTTAGATGATTGCTATAGTCTGTTTGACAGGATATTATCCAAATTAAAAAAAAATGTATTAATAGCATTGTCCTATAGTTCTCCTTTATTTATTTTATTTTTTTGTTTCATTATTAAGAATTTTTTTTCTTATGAAAGGAGTCTGGTACACAGCTTTTTTTTTTCTGAGAATAATTTGTATAGCATTGGTACTAACTACTTTAAAAAATGTTTAATAGAATTTTGTGAATCCATAAAGATGAGGAGCTTCCCCTCCTTTGGTTGTTGTGGTTTGCTTATTTGTTCATTTTTTACAGAAAGTTCTCTTTCCTTTTCTGAGATTGGATTACGTAAGATCTCTGTTTGGTATTCCATTAGTTTAAATATTTTTTATTTTTGAAAATACTTCTCTTTCTTTTCTGGTCTTAGTTTTGTTAGCACATATCTATTGATAGCGGGTTTTGATAATTTAAAACATTTTTCTGGTTTTGTTGATTTCAACTTGTCCATTTTTATTTTAAATTTTATTTTTTGCCCTCTCCTTTTTAGTCCTATAGGCTAAAGGTTTATTAACTTTGTTAGTCTTTTTATAGTTTTTAGTTTTGTTTACTATTTTTATAGTTTTGTTTTCAATTTTATTGTTTCCCATCTTATCATCTCATATGCCTTTAGGGGTCTGCCTATTTGTTGGCTTTGTAATTTAAAAGAATTTAAATACCCTAACACTGAGCTCCTTGCCGTTTCTTGCACAAGACACTTCATCTCTCAACTCTAAATATTTTTACTGGCTGTCCCCCGTTCCTAGAATTTTTTCCTCTTCATCTGTGCTTCCTAACTTCTCTGGCCTCCAAGACTCAGCTAAAACCTCAATTTCTTCCAGAAGCCTTTTATGATTCTTAGAATCCTTAAAGTTAGTGTCTTCCCTCTATTTTTTATTTATCCTGTGTATATCTTGTTTATACATAGTTGTTTCCATGTTGTCTCCCCCATTAAACTATAAACTCCTTGAGGGCAAGGATTATCTTTTTCCTTTCTTTGTATTCCTAGTTCCAGGTATATAGTGGGGCACATAAAAAAATGTTACTTGACTAACTCAGTTACTCAGTTCATTTATCCTCTCCTATTTTATTGTATTATTATATTTTTTTAGGGATATAATTTTTCACCCCTAAACTCTTTTAGCAAAATAAACTAGCATTAATTGATTGATGAATTCACAGATCAATCTTTTAAATACTAATTGTTTCCAAAAGGACGTATTATCTTCAAAAACTGAGATAGAGAGCAGTCTACTAGATTCTTTTTTGTGAGACAAATATAGTCTAATATCTAAACCAGAGGAAGATTAGTATCTATATCTTTTGTATGTGCTCTCTGAACTAATTACTATTTTTATTTGTAAAGGAGTGTGTTAACTTTTTCTGCCTTTTGATATTTATTTTTAATATCTTTGTGCCCTAATACGTGATCACTTTTCATAAAAGTTGATGCTGTTATCTCTCTCTGTGTATGTGTGTGTATATCTATCTATATATAGCATATAGGTATAGATAGAGATAGATATACATGTACATTCCAAATGTATTTTATTTGGAAAGACAGGAAAAAAACTTGAGGAAAGAATGATGAAAATATTGGGTCACCTGAAGAAACTAGGGCTGAAAGATTTATAGCATCTTCAAAATGTGACTGATAAAATAGGCGTGTCTATATATTTATACATGTATCTATATGTATACATCTATTTATATAATTTTATGTATACACACCTATTTTATCAGTCACAATGTTTTCATTACTCTTTCTTCATGTGTTAAAAATATCTTTCCAAATACAAAGAGATCATTAGGTATACAAATTCTTCCACATAGTTCTTGAATCTAAATATATTTTTCTATAAGTAAACAGAAAGAGATTGGTGCCTCTTGCGGTACCTTGAAGAATTCCCCTAAACTGGTGGAATCCATTTGGATAGAAGAAAGTTGTCTTCTCTTTGTCTTTCTATGAAATAATGATAATGAATAATATCCACTAAGTAAATCTCTTATTGAAAACTATTAGTAACATACCATTTAAATATAACTCTCACTTCTTTTATAGACTGATTTCACATTATTTCCCTCTATCCCACAGAATACTATACACATTTCTCCCCTTACACAACATTCCATCTTTTAACTCTGTGTCTTCACACAACTTTCCTCAATATTTATAATGCCTTCCTCCTGTACCTTAGCTCTTTTAATTTCTATCCTACTTCAAGGATCAGCTTAAAAACTACCTCATATATCAGCTTTGTTTTTGTTTTTTGATCCAATATAGCTCTTACTACCTTCACTAACCCAAAATTATGTTGTCCTTAATTTGAGTATACTTTATATCTGACTATGTAGATACATAATTATGTATGTTAAATTGAATTCAATTCATCAGTCAATAAACATTTGTTAATTGTCTGCTATATGCCAGGTTTCATTTTTTGCAACTGTAGATGGAGGAAAATTCTTAATTCACTGAAGGTTAGAGATTACAAAAGGAAAAACTGACAATTTATATGAATATTTGTGTCACTACATGAATAAAATCCATACTGATAGAATTTTAAGAAAAGAAACAGAGTGGGAAAATATTTGAACCAAATATCTCAGAAAAAAATATTATTTCCAAAAGCTATATTTTCCCATCTATATTGCATGAACAAATTAAAATAACAAAATTTAAAGACAAGACAAAAACTACCAGCAGATTAATTTGAATCTCAGAAATTATTGAAAAAGAAAAAAACTTCATATTGTGTTTGATTGTTTATAGCAATTAGAGGAAAGTTTTCAACATGGATTAGATTAGGGAACTTTTAGAAAGGAGAAAGAGAGAGACAGAGAGAAAAAGAGAGAGAGAGAGAGAAAGAGAGAGAGAGAGAGAGAGAGAGAGAGACAGAGAGAGAGAGAGAGAGAGAGAGAGAGAGAATATAAAGAACACCAGCAAGGAGAAATCCTCAGTTTGCTTCATCAAGGCCTCTCATTTTAAAATGACATAATTTTAAAGACAATAACTTCCCTGAGTATCAAGGAAGAAGTAACATTTAATGAACTGATAAATAAAATATCTAAGTAATAGCAAACCTTTTACAAAACTATAATACAAACTTATTAGACACTGTGATAAAAATATATTTATTATTTTGTTTAACCAAAGGATAAAGAATATTAAATTATGTAAATCTACCATTTGAAAGGTATTTAAATAGAAAACTTGAACACTTATGGAAAACAGGACAAATGACAAATGTTAACAATAAAACAAAAAGGGAAACATCATAAGGAATGACATCTCAAGGATGTATAAGAATTAACTAACAGTTAAAAAATAAAAGCATAACTTCTTTTAGTCATGAGATCTAGGGGCTGAAATAAGTATAGAAGATTAAAAGACTTTCCCCCCAGTAGTCAACATTGTGAGCAATATGAAAAAAATGACAGAAGATAAATAAAATATATTTCTTGTAACATTTTCCTCTCATGTTAGGAGTTAGAAGAAAAGTAGAACAGAAAAAGAACAATCATCAGTAATTTGTTTACAGGAAAAACATTTGATGCAAAAATAGATTAAAATTAATAGGTTGGTCTAAATTATGTTATTCAAATGCCAGTTCCAAAAAAAAAAAAAAAAGAGGCAAGGTTGATAGTTTTGTCAGATATTTAAGTGGAATTCAAATCAGAAAAAAAAATTGACAAGTACACAGGAATAACAAAATGGTAAGAGAAAAGATAAGGAAAAAAGGCAACAATTCTTAATTAATATGTACCACTCAATTTTTCAGTTTAAGTCTTAAAGAAATATTGACAGCAATATAAAACAAATAGACTAAAACATAACAGGGGATTTTAACACTGCATTATTAGAATGTGACAAATCAAATAGAAAGATAAGTGATAAAGAAATTTTAGCTTTGAATTATTTACTTAATAAGTTGGAGTTATAAACTGTATGGAGAGAACAAAATGGAAAGTACATTTTTCTAAGTGCACATGGATTTCTAGCAAAATTGATCACATATCACTTTATGAAAAACCTTATGTAAATTAAAATGGCAGAACTTGTTATATTTTCAGATAATGCAATAAAATTAGAATCACAAAATAAAAGCATCAAGATATATAAAGCTCCATGACAATTATTAAACAATCCATTAAGCAATTTTTAAGTTAAAGATATGAGAAAAATAAGACTATCTAAAAAATAGAAATTATACCATGAATCAACATATCACATGCAAAGCAGTTCTTAAAGGCAAATTGATTTAACTACATAAATTACGAAAAAAGAGAAAATGAATTAGAATTGCATTTAAAAGCAAAACAAGAAGAGTAAAGCAGTCATCTATACGGAAGACTAAAAATCAATAGACAGTCAATTATGATGTAGCCATGTAATTGAGACTATAACGTTAAGAGAAAATGAAAATAGAACTGAAATTTGCATTTGGTTTAATAACTAAAATCAGGAGGTCTGTTTTTTTGAAGACCAATAAAATTGACAATCCCCTAACATTTTAATTAGCAAAAGGGAGAGGTGAAGATGAAATCAGAGACAGAGAGAAAGAGATTACTTCTAGTGAGAGCGGTTAGAGTAGACTTTACAAAGTAGATGGACGCAAACCAGGCCTTAAAGAATAATGGATATGCTTTTGAGAGATGCCACACGTGGATTGTTAAGGAAGCTGATGATCCTTAAAATTTTTGTTATTATTATTTTTGTTATTTAGACTGGATCTCCTTGTCTCACTCATGCTGGAAGTATAGCAGCTACTCAAGGCCCAATCCAAGTCTGATTAGCATGAGTCTTTCTGTTCCATTTGCAACCTAGTTTGGTCCTTAAAAAAATCCATTTTAACATCCTCTTCCTCCTTCTACCCACTTTCCCATCAATTGAGAAGGCAAAAAATTTGATATGCATAAAAATCATGCAAAACATATTTCTACATTAACCATGTTGAAAAAAAGCAAGAAAAAGAAAGAGGAAGAAAAGTATGCTTCAATCTGCACTGAGTTCATCAGTTCTTTCTCTGGAGATGGAATAGCATTTTTTATCCTGAGTCCTTTGGAATTCTGGAGCTTTGTATTGATTTGAGTAGTTGATTATCATTACAATATTGCTGTTACTGTGTACAATGTTCTCCTAGTTCTGTTCCCCTCCTTTCACTTCAGTACATATAATTCTTTCTAGGTCTTTCTGAAGCCACCTTCTTTGCCATTTCTTACAGTACAATAATATTCCATCACAACCATGTACCACAAGTTGTCCAGACATTGCCCAGTTGATGAGCATCCCCTCAATTTCCAAGTCTTCGCCATCACAAAAAGAGTATACACACACATGCATATATATAATATGCTGTGTATATATTTGTGTGTATGCATATGCTATGTACATATGTATTTATTTTATGTATGTGTGTAAATATCATATATGTTATATATATTATATAGTATTTATACACATAGGTCCTTTTCCTTTTTGTTTGATCTTTTTGGGATACAGATCTATTAGTAGTATTGCAGGTACTGTAGAAATTACAGACATGTGCCACCATGCCTGGCACCAGAAATTACTAATATTAGGAGATACTACCATGGTTACTTTTTTAATTAGAATATTTAGAAAATTTAGAGGAAATAGATAATTACCTACAAAATACAAATTAACGAAACTGAAACTATAGAAAATGAACAATTTAAGTGTATTGGTCTTTGAAGATGGAATAAAATGAGTCATCAAATATTTTTTCCTACAAAACAAAAACCTTGATCAGACAAATTCAAAATGGAAATATTTCAAAATTTTAAAAAAAATTTCACTTATGCTATGCTGTTAAAAATTTACATTATTGTCACTTCAGTGATTCCCTAAAAACAACAAAAGTCTCTTTTACTTAAGAAGTGTAGTTAAGCAAAATGAATCAACATATTGGTGGTCTTATAATTTTTACCTCATTCCAAATCTATAGTTCAGCATTCTCTGATGCGAAGTGAGAATATGTTTTTAAAAGTCTCTGAGGTCAGAATTGGTCACTGTTGATTGGCAGCAGTTAGAGTGTTGAGATCTAGAAATGTAAATACTAGAGGCCCCTGGGGGTTGGGAACCTCCTTCTACTAAGGAACCTTAGTTCTAGGATTATATGAACTGGATTCAGCCAGGAGTCAAACTTTTTCTCTTTTCTCACTCATTATACTCCAATTCCATATTTAAGGCTTCTCCAAAAGGATTAGTAGGATCCTTTCTAGAAAAATATTCAACTTACAAGAAAAATATTCAATATTTAATATAGATCAAGCAAAGGATAGCTATGTTTTCTACCATAAAAGAAATACTTAAACACAAAAGATGTGTAAGGCACACATTGACAAATATGTAAATATGAAACAATGAACTATAATTCTCATTTTAACTATTGTTCACATTATTCACATAAAATATTAAAACATGAAAAAAGTCATACCATCATGAAATAGTCTTATTCCTCAGCTCTGCATAGTCCAAGCAATTGCATTAGTGGGGATCATCTTTCTCTCTGAGGAAATATTGTAGAGGTTCCCTCCTCTTGCCAATCACATAGACCTCTCAATGATTCTGGAACTCTTGAGTCTAGATAGTGGCAGCCAAAGCCAGAAAAATCTGTCTCAGGCAAGAAGAAAATATGCATTTGTTTAGCATCTACTATGTGCCAAACACTGTACTAAAAGCTTTACTAATATTATCTTATTTGATCCTCACAACCACCCTGGGAAGTAAGTTAAATCATTAGCCCCATTTTAAAATTAAGGAAATCAAAGCAAATAGAGGTTGAATGACTTCCCCAGGGCCACACAACTAGGAAGTAACTGCAAGCCTAGCTACTTCATCTCAGGGTTGCTTTTTGGTTATCTCTGCTTATGGAAAGAAACACAAAACTGTAGGGACTGACAAAAAGGACATTTTTTGAGAAGTATAGAAAAAAGTGGCTTGAGGTGAAAAACAGAAAGTTCCAAGATCTTAGAGAAAAGCAAGCTTTTCAAGGTAGAATTACTTACTGATAGCAAAGAGGGCTTCAATTCCTTGTTTATGTTTAGGAAACTGTATCAAATAATTATTTGAGAACTCTGAGATAGTTGTATATTTAGCTATTTATATAATATCTGAATGAAATATGGATTTTGAGCTTATCAATTTATGGTAGAGATGGTTCACTACACACTAGTAGGTCCTGATTTGAAGAGCCAGAATAGAAACTAGCATTAGAAGCTACATGCAGAAGACAGAAGACAGGACATGTGGCACAAGACATAAACCACAAGCATCAGGAGTCAGAAGTGAAGGAGTCAGAATTTAGGAGTTAAGACCCAGGAGCCAAAAGAAGAGATACTGAAGAAGGCTATAGAAACTAATGGAGCTGAGAAGAAAATGGATTTGAGAAGGTGACAGTCAGAGAAGCATTGCAGAACCCAAATGAGAATAGATGATTAGTGATAAGAAAGGCTATGCAGTTGATGTGGGGAGCTGATATGATTAGAGGAAAGCTCTGATGCTGAGAGCTGATTGGAGAAAGCAGCATCCATGTTAAGGGAAGATCTGACTCAGGCAGATATCTGGTTGGTTTAGGCTTGAAGTTGTAATGAAGTGAAGGATTCATAAGTCATTCAATAGCTTAAAAATGAAATTTACTTATTTATAACATAAAAAAGATATACCAACATTTAGCTTGGATAGAAATTCTCATGCTCCCCTACATCTCCACAATAAAACCTAACTGGTCAACAAGGAAAGAATGTGGGGATTCCTATGGTCTTGGGATATCTGCTAAGCCTGGATGGCCCCAGCTCAATATGAATGGGCTTTTATATGCCCTTAAGTAATAAGAATGTCATGTCAATGTGGTCAGAGTCTACCAGAAAGCTGTGTCAAATGAGATACAACTAAAGCCTCATTCCTCTCTCCTTCCCCTTTGGCTAGTGTTTATATTGCATTTTAAGTTTTGCAAAGTACTGGGAGGTAGATGTTATTACCTACCCATTCCAATTTTATAGATTTGGAAACTAAGGCAGATAGAGTTTAATTGATTTTCCCAGGATCACATAGTAAGTTTCTGAGGCCAGATTTGAATTCAGGTCTTTCTTACTCCAGACCTAACACTATATCCACTGTACCACCAATCTTCCTCTAATTAGTCTCATCCTAGGAATAACTTTGTTAATTTCCTCAGGAAAAAATAGCTTAACATATTTCAGGGGAACTCTCATAGATAATAGTCTACCTCTGCATTTAAAGAGTTGACCGTTGGAAAGGCTGCCTTATTTTAGAGAAGGAAAACCTTGCAGAGGCTTTCCTATCTTGCCCTTTACTGTTGTCAGTGACTCAAGAGGGAGAATTCCCTCAAAGTCCAGAGAGTAGATATGAGACACTGTAGATCTCAGGCTGAAGGGAAATTGTGTGTGATGTTACTGTGATATTGCTTCAACATCCAGCTAAGGGAACAGCTCTAAGAGTCTCTCCCTATCTTAGGCTTAAGGTTACTGTCTGTTAAAAGAATTTAGCACTACTTAATTGGTATAACAGTATGCAGAGAATCTACTTCATCTGGCTGGAGAGTGGAGAGGTCCAGAAGAAAAATGGTTCCACCCATAAGGTGAGGTAATGTGTAGTCCAAACTGTTCCTAAAAGAAATCAAGGAACCCAGTGCATGCAATCTAGGTTGTGAGTTGCCCTGGATACATGAATTTCCCTATTCATGTGCCTCATTGCTAGGTTTCTGTCTTTTGTGACTCTTTAAATCTATAGTTATCTTTCTTTGTTTCTTAGGTTGGCCAAGAATTCATTACCTAATGACCAACCTTATTAGCCTCTCTATACTGAAGCCTTGACTTTTATGTCTTTCCCTGATGGTAAGCATTGTTCTTCCTCTTCCGAAAGCATAGGAGAAGATATCTGTTCACCAAGAAAGTAAACTTCTATAGTCTTATAATTTCTCCTTTTTTGGGCATTTTCCCAACCAGTTACTTGACTTTTGGGTCCTTTGTCAAGAGTAGGGTATACTCTGGGGATCTATAAGATCTCAGTTCCTCCAAGGTGGCACAATCAAGCATGTACACTGGTCTGGGAGTAGAGAGAGATTTTTGTGCCCAGAATCTTAGCAGTTTCCTCTCCACAGCCACCTGGACTCCAGTTCCATCACCATTCAGTGTGAGATAAAGATCAGCTCCCTCAGGACCTCTACACAGGGCTGAGGTAATAATCAGCTCCTTAGTGCCCCCAGGGTTTTTACGATCCAACAATGGATGCAGCTGCAGTAGCAGCTGCTGTGGGAACTCTGCTGCCTGCTCGATGTGGCCTCTGTGGCCACTGCCTGAGGTTGCAGCTATGGGAAGGCCCTTCTCCCTTCTTGGCCAGCTGAAAAAACCCTGTCACTGACCTTTGGTGTCTGTGGGTTGAGGGATCTGCGAAGGGCTGCTACTGCTACTGGAGATTCCACCCCCGAGGTGACCTCCTCCCAGAGTGGAGCTGCACCACATGGTCAAGGCTGGGCTGGGCTCTGCTCCGGGTCTGGTGCAACAAACTTTTCCAGTGGGCCTTTCAGGTCACCCTGGGCTGGAAATCTCCTCCACTCTATTGTTCTCCACTTCTGCTGCTCCAAAATTTGTTGAGAGTCCCTCTGTACAGGTATTTTATGGGCTGTGTGGGGAGAGCTGGCATATGTGTGTCTTTCTACTCTGCCATCTTGGCTCCGCCCTAGCCTCTCTATACTTAGGTTGGTTCAGAAAGAGCAATTTGATTCTCTTGCTAGCTCTATATTCAAAAGATCCACAAAGTCCTACTTAATTTCAAAGTAAGAGAAATGGCTTGCAAGCAAGGACACATGTTCTTCATGGGCTCCAGCCCTGCCCCTAGTGGGTGGAACTTAAGGTAGTTTGGGGAGATCTCAATACTTGTACCAATGGCTATGCAGTGAGCTGTAACCCTAGCAATGAGGGGTAACAGAAACAATGAGACACGTTTGATTCATAGCAGGGCTTCATGAATGGAACATGGATACTTGTCTGAGCTCAGAGAACACCTGGTGCTGGTCAAAACAACGCAATTATTATATAATTTTGCCAGAGGGCCAGATCATCTGAAGTGTGAAAACAAAGGATTGTTATTATGCCAAGCTCAGGGCATGGCTTGCTTGCTGGTCCTTAGCTCTGGAAAGCAAATATCTTGACATGATTTTGCCATTTTCCAGTTGCAAAGTAATGGCATTTTTGTCAGTATACAGGGCATTTCCACATAGTATAATATTTAGAAAACAACAAGGTTAATCAGTCAGTACACTTAATATTTTCTGTTAAATATCCATGAATCAATTCTATGAAAATTGATAATAAAAGAAAAATGACATTATTTCAGTTGCTTAGCATGCATACCTCCTACTAAATTCCAATAGAGAGAGCAATTATGAAACTATTAATGATACAGGTGATGTTTTTATTCTCTCCTGAAAGGATCAGAGATGTATCTGATGCTTTTACAATTTATGAAATCTGGAGAATTGAGGGGATACTTAATTCTAATGCAAAGTATTATCTCATTAATGATTATCAATAAACATTTACTGAATTTACCACCATACTGGGCATTTATTAATGAAACTCTTCAGCAGTTGGTAACTATATAAAGAAGAACATTGAAGGGAAATTATATATTCACTCAAGTTTTCAGCCTTGAAGTCATCTTCTGCTTCCTCTCTCACACTGCAAAACCAAATAAGTTGTTTCCAAAGCTTGTCAATTCCACCTTCACAGTATTCTAATATCCCTTCTCTCCACTCATGTAGCTTCCAATATAGTCCAGACCCTCTTTAAATTTTGCCTGAACTATTGAAAGAACCTCCCAAGTAGTTTTCCAACATTGATTCTCTTTTCTCTCAGTTCTATTCCTGCTCCGTATAGTTAAAATTGATATTATTGAAGTACAGGTCTGACCATATCACTTCCCTGTTCAGGAACCTTCTATGTCTCCTTCTTGCCTCTGGGATGAAGTATTAACTCCTCCGTTTGGTATTTAAAACCCTTCACTGACGACAAACTGCTGATTGATTTCACCATATTGCCCCTCATGCACTCTGGAGTTAAACCAGACTGGTTTCCTTGATCTTAACCAAACACAACTCCATCAGTTGCCTGTATCCTTTTTCACAGACTTTCCTCCATCCTCTGAATGCTCTCTCTCCTCACCTCTGCCTTTTGGAATCCCTATCTCCCTTCAAAAAATCAGCTTATATTATCTCCTCCTATGCAAGGTCTTTCCTGATTTCCTCCCAGATCTTAATATTTTCCTTATCTCCCTGGAATTAGTTTTTATTTAATTTGCATATATTTTGTATTTACATGTGTTCATTCCCTCCCACCTCCTCCTCTATAGAGAAAAAGGTCAAGGACTCCTTTCTCTCTCTCTTTCTCTCTTATTGAACTTGCTGCTAATAATGCCTATTCTGGCAATTAATCATATATGATATAATATGAAATCTCATATAGTGTCATATATAGTAGGCAATTGGTAAAAATTTGTTGAACTGAATTGACATTTCTTATATGTGTATATATGTACACACATATGTGTATATATTTACACACATATATACACAATATATGTACATATATGTAGATGTATACATATGCACATGTACATATATTTCTTATGTGTGGGTATATATGTATATATACATGTATGTATATATTTCTTTACCATCAAAAGACCATTTCAACTCAGTTTTTTACCTCTTCTATTACAATGGCAAGGATTGTGCTCTGAGAACGACCTTAGAAATCATTTTGCTTAACCCCTTCATGTGATAAATGAAGAAACTGATACCTAGAAGAGGATGATTTGCCAAAGTTCAAGTGGCATTATTAAGTAACAAATCAAAATTGTTAGCTATTTTTTCACATTTTAATAACTGTAGGTTCAAGTAGTTAAATCTGTTCAATATGGATGTAAGTTATCTGAATATGCGCACTTATACAGATCAACGATTGACAGAAACTGGAGGTTGTGATAAAAATGTTTTTTAGACTGTACATATGTTTTCATATTTCAACATTAAGCAATTTAAGGAATGAAATGTTAAAGAAGAGTAATTTTTAGTTTTTCATTTTAGCTTGTTTTTTTAGTTCAATATTATTCATCCAATATATTTTATTTCCATTCCATGTAATATTTACTCCAATATAAGTTTCTGTAATCAATCTTAATGATAAAGAAAATGTGCATAATAAAATAATATAAATGGTGCACATGAAACAATGTATTACTAAAATTAAATCTCATTTTAAGAAATATAAGAAATGAAATGATTACAATAAGCTCCTCACCTTTTGTTTTTGTTTTTACAAAGAGCATCCTCTTCCTAAACCCTTCTCCCCTCCCTTGCATACTCTGCTTACAACCAAGATCCACTCTCTTCAGCCAGCCTCTGATATCTAAAGCTTAGGACACATTGATATTCATCATTTGAAGTCAGAATTTTGCTTTTTGGAAATAGGATGAAGTTTCTTTGTTTTATTTAGTTTTTGTTGTATTTTCCCCAAATCAGTGCTACACCAAGATGGCTGGAATATTTAGTAATATTCTGAAATAGTTTAAAACATGGTTTTAGTCATTAAACTATGGCTTGTGCAGAGATTGTCATCTAAACAACAGAAAATGACAGCAAGACTATGGCATACCAGAGAAAGCACAAAGATTTTACCCATTACAATGTAGTTTTATTGAGCCGCTTCTGTGTCTGCCCTGCATATTAACAAGAGACAGCAACAAAGTATTGGGAGGGGTAAATACCATGTACACATCTGTTGCCTTCTTAGCAGTATAAATGCTTGTTATTAGGGAAAAAAATTCCAATGAAAAGAGGAAAAGACTACCAGACACAACTCGCGGATTTGTTCCTATGAATAAATATGACATATTAAAGGAATGACACTGAATCATTATTTACAACATTTATTAATAGAAGGCCCAATTCCACTATTCTCTCAGATGGCAGCTTTGGATTGAAGCTCTTTGACTGACAGATGGAATCATCACAAATGGAGGTAGAAACCTTAGAACTGAAAGGAAGCCATGGAAATCTAAAAGAGGCATGCCATAATATTCCTAACTTGGACCAATTTCATGGGATGCTGTCTATAGAGCTGGGTCTGTGAGCAAAGAAAGTTTCTCATCACAGTCTAACCAATCTTGCTGAAGTTTTGCCCTTGCCCTAGGGCACCTGCTGTTTAAGGGAGAGAGGCTAGGTCTTCATGCAAATTAAGTGACTTCAATCCTCTTCTCTGACATTACCAAAAAAGGTGCCTTGGGCTGTTATATATTTTTTTAAAAAACTGATATGCATTGGAGAAAGGCCAATTGTCCCACTTGATGACTGGCTTTTCAAACAATGCACTTTAGTCATTTTTAACATAAATTCAAGATCCAATTTCAGCCCATCCTGAACTGGAAGTTGGAAAGGTCTCAGCTCTGTCAGCTGCTGATATTTCTTTTTCCAGACACAAAGACACAAAAGTAATGATTCTGAATTAATCATTGAAACGCCAAACTATTTGTAAGCAGAGTCTCTGAAACTCTATAAATTCTGTCTTCAGGGGCTGATGCCTCATGTACCATTGTGGGTTAACAGAAAAATGACAAATATATTTGTGACTTGGTGAATTTGGCGTGGGAAGAAGATGACTCTGTTTTTATGCATTCCTAGGGGGAATGGTTCAGTGACAAAAATATCTACTCCTAAATCCCAGCAAGACTGGCTAATTATCCAATCAAAACAAGTCAATTTAAATGCATTAGATACCTTTGGATGGAAATCTTGCTGAAAGAAAAGAAAATTACAAAATCTTCCTTTGTTGCATGGATATTGAGTCCTGAACTTTTAATGATGTTTCTGTTTAGCAGGTGTGAAATTAGGCTAAATGACCAGCTAGCTGGTCCTGTGAGTTCAGAGTCTACAGGTGCCTGGTATGAATTACCTACTAGACCACTGCTTAATAATCAGATCGATATTCTATTAAATGAACTTCCATGGCCAAAGTATATCTGAACAGGTCCTTTTCAGCTTCTGGCTTTGTTAGTTTAAAAAGCAAGTTATGAAAGTCTCCTGAAAGGTTTTGAAAGGGTAAAGGTCAATTTTGTTTCCCTTGCCTGTCTACGTCTTATCTCTATTATGATTTTATATCTATTATATATGTCATATGTTATTACATTGTTATATATAGCATATTATGTGTGTGTGTTTGTGTATGTGCGTCTATACACACATATACATATAGTGGAATAAGAAGACATTTTTAATTCCTAGTTTCTCTTGGAAAAAACTTCTTTGATATTTTGCTAGGTCTCTGGTCTCATTGCTACAGATATTCCCTCTAGTAATGCAGATCAAGGTCCATTTATGCCTTCTCATCCTGTGCAACATTTGCTTATGTCTTCCCATAAATCTGTCCATCCTTTGGTTCTCTTGACATTTCATGGGTTCCAAGGGATAGGAATATAATAAATAGGGCAGTCCATTGTTTATATCTTCTTTTTTCTACTTTACCAACATAGCTCTCTTTATTCAAATCACATATTTCTGTAGCAACCCAATTAAAATCTCAGTTAAACCCAGGAGGAAATAAGATCACATAACTTTCTAGGGAAGAAGAGTATAAGTCATATGTTTCTTTATCAGAATTAAATCCAAACAAAATAAAGTGGCACACTTTTTTTTTTGTACTTCTACATTCTTTTTCTTACAGCCCAAGTATAGTCTATCCCCTTTCCAATGTGACTCATACCAGTTGAGCAATGCTTTCTTCCACTGTTCCAAAGCCCACAATAAATAAACCTTTATGTGGGGCAGAACATAAAATGGCCAATTGCCAATTCTTATGAAAAGTTATTGAATAAATGGTTTGTTTAAAAATATGTAAAGAAGAGGACTAAAGTTTTTTTATAACAACAAAAATAATATAATAGCTAGCATTTAACAGCACAACTTTTTTGAAAACACTTATTGATATCATCTCATTTTATCTTTACAATAATCCTGTGAAATAGATACAGTTATCATCCCAATTTTATTGAAGAGAAAACTGAGGCTTAGAGAGGTTAAATGACTTGCCCAAGGTCATACAGCTGATATCTAAGGCAAGATTTGAACCTAGGTCTTCTTGATGCCAAGTCCAGTTTCTTCTCTGAAATTTCTTCACTTGTTTCAGCACAGTATTATTTAAATCCATCCATATGTCATAATGTGGTCAATCTTTGCCCAAATGATGGGCTTTCACTTTGTTTCTATCTACCTGATACAAAAAAGAGTGCTCCTCTCAATATTTCTGTGTGTATTGGTCCTTTGCTCTGTCTTTCATATCTTTGGGGTAAAAGCCTAGTAGTGACATTGATGGGTCACAAGGGATCTTTTTCACTACAGCAGCTAAACCTTTCCTAACCAGTCCAACTACAATAACTTTTCTTTCTTCTGAACTCCTATTAGACTTGCTGCTAATAATGCTTGTTCTGGCAATTAATCACATATGATATCATATGATTATTGAAACATCTTGACTCCTGCATTATCATTTAGGTTGTAAGGTTTCAAAGGGCATTGATTGTTGTTTTACAAGTCATGGATGAGCTAGTTGCCTAAATTCCAAATCCAATTGACTGTCTATTAAGTTGGTGGCATGCCATTTGTTCTGCAGTATTTATTCATGGAGAATTTTTTGTTTTAATGTCTCAAAGAAAGAAAAAAAAGAGTTCAATTCTTTTTTTCTTGGCCCTACATATCTGATATATCTTCTCTCCCCAGAATTTCACTCCCCACCCCCATTATTTTTTTGAGAAACATCTTCATGAAAACTTAGCAGTCCAGTTGGTTGTTTCATCTATATTACATTCCAGAGAGTCAAAAAAAAAAAAAGTACTTTGCCCTTCTGATTTATAAACTGCATTAGCTAAATGGCATGAATTTAAATGAAAATAACATACCTCAAAAGTTCTTAGTTTCATTATTAATAGAAACTTGCAGCTATGGCCACTTAAAGTTCAAGTAAATAAACATGACTGAAAATTAGGGGAAAAGGTTAAGTAAATTCTGAGGCTTGATTCTTCCCCATGGAGTAGGGCATATAAGTGTGATGGTAGAATCTGGTTTACCTTGGGTTTTTGAGGAAAATACTCTTTAAAATTTCTTGCATCCATTGAGTTTTTAAATTAGGACTTCATTTCATCTGTATAATAGAAAGTGCTTCATTGTTTTGAAAATTGTGCCGCTCATTAAAATGTTGCGTTCCAATGTAGATGGAAAATAGTGCATGGGGTGTTTGAAAAACGTGGTCAGCTGCTGTGCATATTTATCTCACTCAAGATGATTTCAGGCAGCTTTTTTATTTTTTTTCCCAGAGTCATCACAGAGGAAAGTCGAAGTCCATCCTCAGAATTTCTATTTGTATTATTACTATCTAATGAATTCTGGAGTACAGCAGGTGTCAAATCATATCTGTTGTTTTGCAATTGAGTATGAATAGAAGATGTATTGCTATTGCAAATGAATCTAATATGAATCTAATGAGCAGTAATGAGCAACTGTTTTGTCATTATTGAGGCAACCACTGAGATGCTAATAAACTCTCATTTCTGTTCTTTAGAAAAAGCAGTGACCAGGATTTATAACATGGCCTTAATGTCCCCAAAGCCTGAGGCAAAAGAGCAGTGAAACCCCTAAACTGGGTATAATTTAGTCATTTGCTATATGAGGGTCCTCTTATTTCCTCTTATTAAAATGAACCTATTTTAATGCCTTCCAAGAAGTCTTACGTCTGAGGAGAAAAGATGAGGGATGAGTGTCTATTAAAGCAATATAAAGTTAAGGAGATGTGCATGCTGCTGGAATTTTCCTTAATGGAAGTACAATCATTCTAGAGTGTCACACTAGTCAGATTTTTTTGGCAGCATAATAAAGCCACATGTAGCAACTATTTTGACCTAGTCACTTTATAAATTGTCAGCATTATTGAGAACTAATAGATGTAGAACTCTTGTAAATAAGCTTACTTTTTCACATGGTCATTCTAACATAGTAAATGACCCATAGGGAGATGACACATTGAAATCACTCATGGTTCTCTTTCCTCATATGAATAAATAAAGCGGTTTATCATAGTTTCTAAAAAATGCCATCTGTAAATATTCTTTATAGATCATGGATATACAGTAAGCCCAATCAGATCTTGGATTGTCTGTGCTATATAGCTATCAAATGGCAATGCTTGAAGTGCAAATGACTTAGAAATTTGCCAATTCAATGAAGAAGCCACACTCACTCAAAGATTCATTTTGGAATTTCATACCATTCATGTATGGTGCTCTTTTATCATCTCTTGTATTATGCCCATGGTGCTTATATAGATGATACTGTGATTTCTTTCACAAGATACATACTGCCAAAAGAAACTCAGAAGTTGATGTTTTGAGCCCTAGAAATAGTCATAGGCTTATGTACTATAGGCTCTTTGACCTATTGGTTCTTCCTAACTTAGGTGCCTACAAACAGAAGCATAGAATGATAGAAGGTCAGAGAAAGAAGGGACCTAGAATGTTATCTGTTTTACAAGTACCAACTCCCTCATTTTGCATAGCACACTAAGTGTCAAAGAGATTATATGACTTGATAGTGGGCAGCAGAGCCTTCTGATTCCCAGTCTGGGACTCTTTCTGATACAATCATTATTTTAGGAGGACCTCCTTTTTTTTGCAATTCATATCAGCTAAATAAAGGTTTATCAGGTGCCTACTCCATGCTAGGCAGTGTGGCAGAGTGGAGAAAGAGCTTGTTTAGAGTTAGGAGGACATTCATTCAAGTCCCACTTCTCACACATGCTGGCTATGTGACCCCCATGCAAGGCACTCAGCCTCTCAACAGCTGAAACAACTCTCTAAAAGTAGAAATTTCATAAAAAGTACCAACCTGCATTGGTCTAGGAATTTTCTCATATGTATCTCCCTAAATCATTTAAATAAGGGGTTGCCTTTTTTTTTTCCCCAAATTTACAAACATCAGAATGTTCCATTGCCGCATGAGCAATATTTTGAGAACATAGAGAAGGTACCCAACACACTGGGGTATCTTTCATGACAACTTTGCATGTGAGTATTGCTCTGTATCTCATCGTATGGGTAGGCATATTTGTTATATTTGCCATTTTTCTGGTTTGTAAAATCAGGCTTAGTACAAATAGAATATTTGAGTTATCTCTTATAGGATGCACAAAGAAACAACTGAATAATAAATATGAGTAAGGAAGAAACTACTGTTGTATGATTAGACTATCTGTGTATAGAAAGGTTAAGGACATTTTGACCTTTGAAAACATTTTATTTTGCCCTAGTTGTTAAAAAAATGGTAGGCAAAGGTACTTTTTTCTTAGCCCGTAGAGCCAGGAAGTCGAGATGTAATTGCTCTGATGGAAGTTCCATTGGGTTCCAGTTAGAAGCCATTACCCATTCAAATAGGCATTAAAGCATTATGCTGGGACCTGACGCTCCAACCTTGACACTTGTGTGACTCTCAAGTTGACAAATGTCCAATCAACATAAAATCCTGTAATACTGAGAAGTCTAAATACAGTTCTGTAGGACTGAAGGGGGCAAAGGTGTTTTAAAGTGATGTAAATCACAACTAAATTCTGATTTATGACACTTCTGGGCCACCTACTATTACATAGTTGACCTTCCTCATCTTTAGAATAGCCATACAATGAGATATCTTAAGAATTCTTAGCATGGATGCTAAGCAGCCTAAAGAATCTATAACTAACTATATATCTTTGCAGCCTAAAGAATCTGTAACTAAGTATATAGCTCATAAATTGAAATGAAGCAGTGTCCTAGAAATACATCTTATTAGTAGTAATTATTGGAGGCCTCCTGTTCTCTGTGGTGATCTAAAGAGCAGAAAGGATAGTTAATTGTGCCATGTACATGTGAGTTATGGTTCATTGGGGCCTATTCATTAATGTAAAATAAAATTCCCAACATCCTGTTTAATTTTGGTAAGGAGGGTCTCCTACTATTAAAAAACATTGACAACTTTTAAAGAAATGCATGGGAGTAATGAGCTATGTTTTTGAGTCCTTTACATTGTCTTATGGTCACCATGGAGAGAAAGCAAATTAATAGGTTGCCCCCAAATTAAAGTTTGAAATATTTCCTATATGTATTCTTCTATCTAAATTTAAGCGTACCCTGGAACATTAAACAAATACTCTGCAACTCATTCAAGGGTCCACAGAAATAGTTTGTCATCATTTCTTCTCTCTGTGGTTTCTCCTGAACATTCAGCTCCTGCTGACTTCTAAGACAATAGGAGCCCCATTTTAAAAAGGCTAGCTCATAATTACTGGTAGAATCCAAAGTCACAAATATTCCATACTTATTCTTAATATGTGTAGAACATTGGAGACATCATGGGTGACTTCTCTTGAATGATATAGATCTTGTAACTTATATGCTTTTTAGTTCATTCTTTATATTCATATCCTGTATCTAAACTGTGTCTGACACATAGTAGGCATTTAAAAAGTGCTTATTGATTGATAATTTAGACAATTAATTCCAATCTTCGCTAAATTGAATTTGAATGCATTTGTAATAGACTTTGAGTTCCTTTCCAACGGGAAGGCTTCCAGCATGTCAAATGGACTCACTGTAGTGAATTTTGGAAGGACGTAGACAAGAGCCACACAGGACATGTAGGCACAGATAGATTGTGATCTGCATTGTTGGAAGGAACTCCTGAATATATGACATTGTGGAGCAATTCGAGCATATAACAGAATGGGGGATCTCAATTTGAAGGACTTAGAAGAAATCTTCCTAGTGGTTTAAGATTTAATGTGAAAACAAATAGTGTCTTATAAGATGCCAAAAGAGAAGTTATCATAATAGTGACATGAAAATAGATGAAATCATGGCCAGGCTAGAACATCAAGTGAGGAAGAAGGAACATATTCAAATAAGCAAAGCAGAATGTGATTAAAAGTATAATAATTTAGATTTTTTAAAAATGGTTACTTTTGGGACTGATGATGAAAAATGCCATCCACCTCCAGAAAGAAAACTGATGAGCTCCAAATGCATATTGAAGCGTTTTCTTTAACTTTCTTTATTTTTCTTGCTTATTTTTGGCAACATGTCTAATATGGAAATATGTTTTACATGATTTTACATGTATAAAAATAAATTAACTAATTTTGAAAATAAGGTTCCTTTTAGTTGAAGATATAAAGATAGCTTCTCAGTGGTGATCAGGCTTATGGATTGAAGATATATTTTCATTTCACTGCTAGTATAATGCTCCTTGGAAATGATGGTAAAAGGAAAAAGTGACATGGGGTAAGTAAACAAAATTTGTAAAATTTGATAAATGTCCTCTCTCTCAAGAGTATGACCAGAGGAAGACAGTACCTGCCTGGAACTCTGCAGGCTTTATTAGGTAGACATTGTTTGAATGTAGATACTGATTCAATTGTGGCCCTGTCTGTTGAGTAGAACTGTAAAGAAGTAATCCTAACATGTCTGTCCTAGCAGCAAGCAGAAATAGGCCCCACCTACAGCTCTCTGCCCTTGTTCTGCCAATGATCAATATCAAGAATCATCCTTCCCTGGGAGGACAGAAAATAAGAGATCCTCTGCCCTGTAATGGGTACTTTACTTGCTGAAGTCTGTCTTAACCTGACTTCCTCCCTAGACTCTACTTGTCTACTTCAACCTAGCTTAACTGATTTCTTTAGATTTGCATGCTTTGCTGCCTATACTTGTGGAACTTTTCAGGCTCCTCTTGTCTAGTTGGACTTCCAATTTTGCCTTACCTCTTCCTATTCCACACTCCACCCATTGTTGTCCTACTGTCTATACCTACAACAGAGACTTGCCAATCAACATAAACAGATTAAGTAGATAATTCAGGTGAAAAAATTCACTTTGAGATCTGGATTAAGGAATGTCATTGAGCAAATGTTCACACTGCTTGGTGTAGATAGTTATTCAGTCAACAAGTAGTCATTAATCACCTACTACCTGCCAGATACAGTACTAAGCACTAGATATATAAAAGAAAGACCCTCAAGGAACTCACTTTCTATTGGGGGAGACAAAATGCAAATATCTAGGTATGAGAAAGATTTGTATGCTATAAATGAAAGATGATGTCAGAGGAGAGCAACTAGTAAGGGAGAGGGAAAAGAATTCCAAGAAAGGACACTTGTAGAAGGTCAGCAGAGTCTTGGAAGGAAACCTGGAGGCAGAGGTGAGGAAGCAGAACATTGAGAAATGGACAGTCATGTTGAAGGAAGCAAATAGGTTAATGTGGCCAGGTGATAGACTGTGTGCGAAGGAAGAGACTGTAAAAGGACTTGGAAAAGTAGGAGGGGGGTCAGGTAATGAAAGGCTTTAAATGTCAAACAGGCCATACAAGCTATCTGGTGTCATATGAATATTAACTAGTCATTCCCCTTCTCCACTCTCTGTTTCTCTGCACCCCCACATAGATTAGTTAAGGTTGTTGCAGCGCTAGGGAAGTGTAATTTTTGCTTTACTTCCAAGAAACAAAGCCATGACTATATATCTCCTTATCAATGTGCTTGAGTATGATGATATAGGGGCTAAGTTTCACTGCCACTTAATGGTTTTTTTTTGTAATTAAAGAATCACACAAAGAACAATTCATGGGAGCTTTCAAAATAATCACTGAAAAAAGAGGTGCAGGGATGCCATACTCTTTTAAAATGGGAGCTCCAAGGTATGAAAAAATGAAAGACATCAAGAGAACTCTAAATTTTAAAAAATAATGAAATAAAATGGGAATAAATCTTACTGCAGATGTGTCTATTGTCATATTTGGAAGGGGTGTGTGTGTGTGTGTATGTGTTTCGTGGACTCATGATCAATCCAAAAGCTTTTCATTCTTTACAGCTATCCCAGTGACACTCTCTATTTTCTATCACTTTATTTATAAACAGGGTCCATATATATTCATATTGTTCTGTATTGTGCTTAAGCATTAATCTCTCAACAAAAGTCAGAGATCTGTCGTTGTCAGAGATCTACTTTGTGATCTTGAACCCTTAAGGAGAATTCCTCTATAGAGCAAGGGTTCTTAAACAAGAAGTTCAGTGTGTGTGTGTGTGTGTGTGTGTGTGTGTGTGTGTGTGTGCATATATGTATATGTATGTATATATCTATCTCTATTCAATCTACCTGTGTGACCTTGGGTAAATTATATCTATATCTATCTCTATATCTAGCTATGTGACCCTGGGCAAGTCACTTAACCCTGTTTGCCTCACTTTCCTCATTTGTAAAATGATCTGGAGAATGAAATGGCAAACCCCTCCAATATCTTTGCCAAGAAAACCCCAAATGGGATCGTGGAGAGTAAGACACAACCGAAATGATTAAACAACAACAAAAAATGTATGTGTGTGTATGGATAGATAGCTTTATTTCAATATAAATTCTTTCCTTTGTAATCTGATTGTATTTTGTGTGTTTTAAAACATTATTATGAGAAGGGGTCCAAAGGCTTTACCAGAATGTCTAAAGGGTTCATGACACAAGAAAGCACCTCCCTCTGTTTCTGTCACTTAGGATAGTGGGGAAAAAATATTGATGTTGTATTCATAGGACTGAATTTGAATCTGAGAAAAACAATAATTTTTCTAGTATTAAAAGCCAATTATTAGCAGGTTAGTTATTAGATGGGTTTTTTCTTTCTTTTTCCTCATTTGGAGACTAGTCTTTGAAATTTCTGAATGACAAAGCTGAGGATGAGATTGGTCTAACTCTAGGGGAACATTTTTGGGTGGACCCCACCCAACTAGGGGAGTTTACTTCTGATTAAAGTGTAAAGAGAATCTAATCTAGGTGAATTATGGCTGATTGTTCAATTTAAATGGGCCTGGCTGGGGAATGGATTTTTTTTTTTTGTATAGATTATTGGAGACAGAATGATCTGGGAGTACTGACATGATCAAAATTAGTCTTAAGCTCAACATCAGAAAAAGCCCACCTTTCATTATATTATTCCTTCTTTCATTAAAATACTCCTTCTTTCATTAATTGTTATCAATCAGAGTTGATTTCCACCTCAGGGTCACCTCCCTTTCCAAAGGTATTTTAAACATTCAGTAATGTCCATGTGAGGTCTTTGGTTACCCATTGACCCCAATTTATTGGTTAGTTGCTAGCCTAATTAATAAATTATTAATTACACCAAAACTGTCTTTCAGACTTTTCATTCATCTCAGATCTAAGCTATGCTACTTCCTACATGTCTGATCTCTGGATACGTCATCCAGCCTTCTGTATCTTTAGCTTCCTCATCTGTAAAACAAGAGGGTTGGACCATCCTGTGGTCCTATAAACCTGAAAAGTAGTCAAGCTTCTGAATGCATTGTTTTTGTGGAGAACCATTTTGCAAATCACAGATCAGACTCACATCTCACTTAATTCTGGGTTAGATAATTCTCTAGCAATGTCATCAGCTTCTCCATAAGATCATTTAAAGTAGAATAAAACGTTTGGATTTTTTTTCAAGTGTTCAAACAGTTTTTACTAACATGTTTTCAGGATAAGTGGGGACAGCACTTAGAATTCCTTTTCCCCTTGTTTTCTCACCTCCTTTGGGGAGAAATTGATTTCAAGATCAACCCATTGCTTAGTGCATCTAATACTAATGCAGCTGTGCTTGTAATTCCTGAGTGACATCAACAGGGACCAAAGTGTTGTTCTCAGAGGACTGAAATATTTTATCTGAGTTTCATAACATAGAGCACTGTGCTATCTCAAAGGACATTATGTTGTTGATGGTGAAAGTTGTTATAATGTAGCTGAGAGAAACCAATTGACCAAAAAAGTTATTATAATTCTCAGAAAAGGTACAATTTAGGGGAATACCTCTATGTTAGAAGGCATATGTTTGTAGATTCTATGAAGAGAAAAAGGAACAGAAGAGTATATATGGCATCTATGTAGCATTGTATGGAATATATAGCATTTATAGCATCTACTATAATCCAGTCATTGTGCTAAGTGTTAAGTCCTCATAACAACCCTGAGAGGTAGGTACTGTAATTATCTCTATTTTATAGTTGAGGAAACTGAGGCAAATAGAGGAAAACTGACTTGCCCAGGTTCTCACTGCTGGTGGCTGAAGCTGAATTTGAACTCAGCCCTTCCCGATTATAGTGCTCTATCCACTACTCCACCTAGACACCTTGAAGAAGATGACTATGAGAACTGAAAAAAGATCCATTTGATTTCTCAATTAAGAGATCATTATTACCTCTGGGGAGAGTAATTTCATTTGAATGGTGAGGTCATAAGCTACATTTCGGAGGCAGGTAGGTGGCACAGTGGATAGAGGTCTGGACTTGGAGACATGAAGATCTGAGTTCAGATCTAGCTTCAGACACTTACTAGCTGTGTGTTTCTGAGCAAATCACTGAATCTTCCTCTTTAAAATGACAAGGTCATTCTAACTGGCTTCTGAGGTCTATTCTAGCTCTCAGTCTATGACCCTCTGACAGATGGAGAGATAAACTTCACATTCCATCGCTGTGATACAATGACAGAATCCAAGAACCAAAAGAGCCCTTTAAGACCTCTAGTCCAATGTATATCTGCAAGTGTCCCTTCTCCAACACCTTCAGCAAGCATTTAATCCAACCTTGCTTGAGAATTTCCAAAGGGAGGGATTTACTATGTCTTGAAGTAGACCATTCCATTACTTTTGGGGTCTACTCATTTCAGTCTGACTTTTTGTAACCTCATTTGGAGATGAGGCCTTAGCAGAGATGCTGGAGTGGTGTACCATTTCCTTCTCCAGTTCATTTTTTAGATGAGGAAACTGAGGCAGAAAGGGTTAAGTGATTTGTCCAAGGTCACACAAGTAGTAAGTGCCTAAAGTCTAATTTGAACTCAGGGAGATGAGTCTTTTTGACTCCAGGCACCATACTCTATCCACCGCACGCACCATCTAGCCACCTCTATTGCATGACAGGATCACTAAAATTATTAGGAAGATCTTTCTTACACCAAGCCAAAATCTGCCTCTCTTCTACTTCCATTCATTGCTCCCTTTTCTGCCTTCCCTCTGGGACCAAGAAAAACAATATCCCTCTTAATGCTTGACAGTTTGTTAAGTACTTAAAATTACATCTGTTCCAAGTCTTCTTTTCATCAGGCTAACTATATCCAACTCAAATGATCCACTGTCCTTATTATCCTCACTGTTCTCTTTTGAGCATGCTTCAGCTTTCATTTTCCTTCCAAAAATGTAGCATCCAAGGTAGAACATTGCACTCTAGATTTAATCTGACCATCAGAAAGTATACTGATGATTACCTTCCTGGTTATGAAAACTCCATCTCTCCTGATAAAGTCTAGGGTAGCACTGACTTTTTTGACCACCATATCACATTCTTAAAATGGATTGAGTTGGTAGTCCACTAAGATCTTCAGATCCTTTTAGGACAAAATATTGACTAAGCCCCTCTCTCTCTCATGTTGTATTTATCAAGGAAATTTTTGAATCCAACTATAAGCTTTACCTGTATTCCTATAAAATTTTATATTATTTGATTCAGTTTATGGTTTTAGCCTGTTCAGGTCTTTTTTATTCAAAGCCTTGTCATTGAAAATGTTATCTACTCCACCAGGTTTTGTGTCACCATCAAATCTGGCAAATATATTATGAGATCAGTGATCTCATGGATATGGCTTCACTCTCCTTCAGTGAAGTTTGCAACCTATCCTTGACTTCTTAACCATGTGTGATCTTGGCCCATGTCTTCCTTCAAGCCTGTCATAGAGACTTGATCCAATGGGTTAGAAGGCAGCCTCTAATTTTTCTTTTCATATTTTGTGGAAACAGATCCAACATTTAAGCTATCTGGGCACAAGTGAATGTGGAAAGCACAATATGCTTTAGAAATTTATTTGAGAGAAGAAATAATCTGGGGAAAGATGTAGAGGTGGGAAAGGGGGTGTTGTTCCAGGGTTCATGAGTACTTTAATTTGGCTGGAGCATAATGAGGGGGATTTGTGTGAGAAAAAAATTGGAAAGATAAGTCTTAGAAGCATTGTAGAGAGTTTGATTTTCATTAGCCAGGCAATTGGGATTCACTGAAGGTTTTGATCAGTAGAATGACATGATTGTGTCAGATCATAGCAATCAATTGCCAAGTCTCGTTGATTTGACCCCCATACCATCTCTTACATCTACTGCTTGTCTCCCCTAATGCAGTCACCACTCTCCTTCCCCCGTGATTATTACCACAAGCTCCTAATTGGGACCCACCAGGAATAGATTCTTTAGCATTCTGTGGCCATCCAGAAGGGGCCAGTTAGGGGTATTTTGAAGCCAGGTTAGACCAGCTGAGCAATTCATTCAGTTTTAAGTGTGAACATTTACACCTCAGAATTTGACAAATGTGGAAATCATAGCTTGATTCATTGTTTTATCAATTTTTTATTTTATTGTTGGACTTTAGAAAGTGATGGAAAACATGTAAAGTGTGCTCTACCTAATTTCTTTTTTGTCGGAGTGCAGGTTGTTAAACATTCACCACTTTCCTCCTGGGCCAGGGCAGCCACCTATTCCTTACATCTGCTTCATGGGATGACCCCTGTGCATATATTCCATATGCAAATTGTATTTTGCAAATCTTAAAACTATGCAAATTGAGTTATTACTGTTTACTTATATAAGCACATATAATATTACTTATATGAACACACACACATATAAGCACATATGTAATTATATTTCCCTTCAGTAAAATGCATGGTACTTAATGGTTAGGACATCTTCCTCTCTGTCCCCACTTAATATAATACTTTGCATGCATACCATGAGTTTAAAAAAATTACAATGAATTGAAATTAATTGAATTGTGCATGGAATGGATTGAAGGAGGAGAAAACTAGAAGCCGGGACATCTGAAGTCATAATGTCTTGAACCAACTGTGAGAATGCAAAGGAGTAAATAGAAATGAAAGATATTGTAGACATGAAATTGATGGAGTTTTGGTGACTGATGTATGGAGGGAAAGAAAATGAGAAGTCCAAGACAACTCTATGGTTATCAGTGTAAAGTGGTTCAGCAGTTAAGAGATCAGGCAGAGGCTAGCAAGTCAGTCCTAGTACAAGGCATTAACATCAAGGTGTAAAGGGTATAACTTAAGAGCTGATCAGTGAGAGCAAATAGCCATTGTTTCTGTTCTGTTCAGAAACTCTGAGGGTCTTCCCCTCCCAGATTGATTTTTTTTTTGGAGGGGATAAGTAAAAGAGGATGTTTCTGCCTCATTTCTTACCTTGCCTTAATCACTGAATGGGTGTCAGGTGTAGCCTGACAAATTGAGACTTGGGAAAGACCTTGGTTTAAAAAGACCAGGGTCTCCCAGTGTATCCAGGGCCACTTCCACTCATCCTGATCTATGTCTTGCCGCTGGACCCAGATGGCTCTGGAGGAAAGACTGAGGCTTTGACTTTGCACAGACCTGCTTCACTTAAATTGGATTCACTTTCAAGTTAAGACATCATCTTCCTGATGTCATTGATCCTCTTCAAGAATGAAGGACAAATAACAATCTGTGAATAATAACAGCTGGGGCCCCAACTGGCTGGTTCCAGTTGGACGGTCCTTCCTTCCTTCCTTCCTTCCTTCCTTCCTTCCTTCCTTCCTTCCTTCCTTCCTTCCTTCCTTCCGTTCACATGGAGAAACATGCACTTACATGTGAGTGATCTGCCCAAAGGAGAGTGGATTTTTTGAAACACAGTTCTGGAAAACCAGACTTTAGTAAGGATCCTTAGGATTCAAATGGAGCTATTTGAATACACCTTAAACTCAAATCACTCTAGCTCTCACTGATTGGCCAATAATAAGTCCCAGCCCAAGTCTCTGTTGGTCCTTGTTTGGGTTTTGATGGCTCAGAGTGAGTGTAAATAGCAATTGTTTCTGTTCTGGCCAGATACCCTGAGCATCTTCCCCTCCCAAAGTGATTTTCTTTCATTTTTCCTTCTTTTCTTTTCTCTCCTTTTCTTATCTTTTCTTTTCTTTCTTTTTTGAATAGGCAAATAAATAGCTATCTTTTGTTTCATTTCTTACTCAGCCTTAAATCACTGAATGGGTTGCTTTAGACAAACCAAGACCTTGGAAAGACCATAACTTAAAAAGCCCAAGGTTTCCCATTGTATCTGAGGCCACCTCCAGTCATTCTGGTCTATGTCTTGCTACTGGACCCAGATGCCTCTGGAGGAGAGAGAGAGGCTGGTGATTTTGCTCAGCCCTGCCTCACTTAAATCCAATTCACTTGTGAATCAAGATATCACCTTCCAGATGTCCTTGGTCCTCTTCAAGAACAAAGAACAGACAACAAGATCCAAGTGGAAAGAATATAACTTAGAAGCTGATCCATAAGAAATTAGGGCCTTTAGAACAAAAATTTCAAGGACAATTAAAAGGTAGTGCTACCCAAACATAAGCTGGTTTAGTAAACAAGAGGTAAGTATTTTGAAAACAGGTCCCAATTTAGCAGAATATGTAAAAATGACTAGTTTTGTTCTAGGGACAGCTAGGTAGTGCAGTAGATAAAGTACTAGACCTAGAATCAGGAAGACCTGAGTTCAAATGTGACCCTGGGCAAGTCACTTAACCCTGTTTGCCTCAGTTTCCTACTCTATAAAATGAGCTGGAGAAGGAAATGGCAAACCACTTCAGTATCTTTGCCAAGAAAACACCAAATGGGGTCAGGATGAGTTGGACACAATTGAACAGCAACTAAGTTTTGTTCTAGGCTCAACCTGCTCCTTCCACATTTAATCTTACACTTTCTACCCCAAACACAGAGAGGGTGATTCCAAATTAATTACTGACCTCATACCAGGAGAATGGATGGAAAGAGACTAGTGGTCCTGATCAGATTATTAGAAGTTTCTTATAGCTGGCTCCCAGCTGAACCCTGTGGTTGTCTGGAAAAATATTAATGTTAGCACAGATTAAGTAAATTCATGAACCACTTAGACTATTCTGGGTAGAGTTCTTGTATGAACTTCTGATTATCTTCACCTTTGTATATTATTTTTGGATTTTTCCTTTTCCTTCATAAATAATTCCTTGAAAATTTATATTTTTTTTATATAGACACCATTTATTTAGAAGTGAGAGTATGTAAGAGGTAGAAAGCAGAAGTGACAGTGGGGAGCTGATGCTCGGTGATAAGCTTCAGATGGTGGCAGCCATTGTCTTAAGGTCCTTGGCTCACAGTAAGCACCTGGTATAAATGCTCTATCACCCTCTCTCTCTCCATCCCCTAAAGAGTGAGGTTCTTGTCTGAGCAATGAAAAGGTTTCCCCAGTGAGAAGGAAGGCTGCTGTTGCTCTGTTCCCAGGAGATGCCATTTCCCAGCTGTGGGTCCAGGTTAAATCTCTTATTCAGTCCTTTAAATACTTGATGACCATGCTCCCCCCAAATGTTCTCTTTTTTCAAGCCAAACATTTCTGGCTTTTCCAAGGTTTCTTCATATGATATAGGAAACCAATTACGACATCACTAGGGTCATCATTCTTTGGATATGCTTTTTTGTCAATGGACTCCTTCCAACGTGAAACCCAGAATGAAATACAGTACTCCCGACATGCCTGACCAATTTTTACTCCCATGTTCTGGGCACTGTATTTCTGCTACTATAGTATAATACTCCATTGGCCTAAATGCCTCCTTTTGTTTTTAAAGAAGTCACATCATATTGTTGACTCATTTGTAACTTTTTTTAGTCAATATAAATTCCTCTTTAGTTTTTTCCCCACATGTTCTGTTTGCTCTTACTTCATATCTCCCTATTCTGTATATGCAATTATTTTGTTTGTTTTTACCCTGCTGGGGATGGAAGCTCAATTCCAGGTGGACAGTCTCGGGCGGGTAAAGGTGGGAACTTCTACATCTTAGAGTTCTCACGAGACCCCCCAGGAAATGACTGGGAATCGAGGTGAACCGAGCTATCTCGTGTATTTCCGCCTCTTCCTGTGAGAAACGTGATGGGAGAGAGCTCTCCCCACCCTTGAGATTGTCCCGGATCTGGGCACACTATTGTTATCTAACAGCACGGTATTCAGATGCAAACTATGCTGCTGGAGAGTTTAAGTAGGATCAGGAAAGCCTGAAAGTTCTCTTGGGCGGAGGGGCGCGGAGCGGACAGGACAACAAGGCTCCGCTTTTCCTCTCTCCTCTCTCCCCTCCCTCTCTCTCCCCGCTTATACTTCTACTTCCAATCTCTTATTGTAAGATCTTTGCCTCCTTGGGAGATTCTTCGCTCCCTCCTAAGGAAGAATTCCCCTGCACTTGTAACTAGACCCTGAAATAAAGCTCAACCCTTGTTTGACTCTGGAACGTCCTTTCTCTCATACGAGCATCCAGTTTGGCCAACCGAAGACCTCCGATAGAGGTAAGGGAAGACTGGGGTAGCCCTCAGGCCTCTAGGCCTGGCATTACCCTACACCCAAATATTTATATCTGTGCCCTTTAAATTTCAACCTTTTCATTTGGGGGCATTCTTTTGCATCTTGATTTCATTATCTTGCATATTGCTATTCCTCCCAGGGCAGTGTCATCTGCAGATCTGATAATCATACCTTTTAAGTTGTTATTTAATTTGCTGATTAAAAATATTGACAAGAGCAGGGCCAAGAATAGAATCCTACAGAATGATATTGGATGCTTCTTTCCAAGCTGACATTAATTTATCAATTAAAGAACTTTAGGTTTGGGCATTCAACTGAGTAGTAATTAAGTAAAGAGTAAGAAGTAACCAATAGAAGTAAGTAGTATCAGAAATGGTATTTAAAGCCTGACTTAGAAGCCAATGCCATCCCTGTTATACTATAGTACATTGCCTTTTCTTCTCCTTGATAGGCAGAAACCTAGAATGATCTCTCTCATTCTTTGAACTCCTGTTCAATTGATTTATTGTCAATATCTCATAGTTTATCCACTGTCCTCTAACTGTTCTATATATGTAAGTTTTGTCTTCCTAACTAGACTGTCTTAAAGGGAGACACTATGGTATTTGCTTCTCTTGCAGCCCAAATGATACTTGTGTAGCATTATATTGACAAGGGGGTTATGGAAAGATAATTTTTTCCTAAATTGAAGGGGCTGAAGAATGATGGGAAGTGGAAGACAAGCATGTGTGGTGTGTGTGTGTGTGTGTGTGTGTGTGTGTGTGGTGTGGTGTGTGTGTGTGTGTGTGTGTGTGTGTGTGTGTGTGTGTGTGTCTAAGCCTGAGAGATTTTTGAGTCTCTCAGAGAGACTAATTAGATGATTCCAAGTAAGGGGTATTGCAATAAAAAAAATTGAATATAATCTTAACTGGTTGAAGTTTTATCTAGCTTGCTGAACATTCTAAGGAATGATCTTCTTGGACAGAATTTTGTAGTTTTCCTGCCATGGAAAGATGTATCTCTTAAGATATATCTCTCAGATGTATCTCTCTGTCAGGACCAGCTGAATTTGCCTCTTCTCTCCTTCTTTCTCCTTACTTGCCTTTTCACTGGCAAACTGTCATTATTTACCTCAGGAGCTTCCTGCTTTCTTTAAACTTGGTTTATTTGCTTACATATTTTTGTAAGTTTTTTATTTCCAGGAGAAGAAAGGCTAATTTTCATTACATTTTTACAAGAGTTTTCTATAAAGAAAGGGGGAAGGACTAAAAGATAAACTATGAACCAAGAATTCTAGTCTTCAGCTTTAGTCTCTATTGAAACTGTCTCTCTCTCAACACAAAGAGGGACTTCACCTAGAATAACTTTAATTGTGTTGTAGGTATGTAATAAACATGTGTTGATATAATCTCTGAATTGATAATTGCTTTCACGAGCCATCTAACCCAACCCCTTACCTAAGAATCTCTTTTACCACATTCCTGACAAGAGATCATCCAATCTCAATAATTCAGAGGAAGCATAGCATAGTGCAATGGTGTATTACATTTGGAAGAAGGAATTTACATCAAGAATAAAACTTAATTGATTTAACAATAGGATTTATGAAGTAATTTCAAGAATGAGAGAAATTTCCCTATGATATTGGGACACTTTTCCCCTATGAAAGATTTATAGCAAGATGTGGCCATCACCTCCCTGATGTCACAGTCCTCTTCAAGAATGAAGAACAAACAGCAACCTCTGTAAGTAGAGAACTTCCAGTTCAGCAACAAGGTCTGTCCTTCCTTCCTTCCTTCTTTCCTTCCTTCCTTCCTTCTGTCATAGGGGAAAAGTGTCCCAATAAAATCACTCTGGTCCCAGATCAGTCAAACTGAGACATGTTAAAGACCTTAGTTTGAAAAGGCTAAGGTCTCCTATTGCATCCTGGGTCATTTCCACTTGTCCTGATCCACATCTTGCCACTGGACCCAGATAGCTTCAGAGGAGAAAGGAAGGCTGATGACTTTGCACAGTCCTCCCTCACTTCAATCCAATTCACTTGCATGGCATGGCATCACCTCTCTGATGTCATGGTCCTCTTGGAAAATGAAAGACAAACAGCAGCAGCACCACCAGTCTATTTTTTTTAAAGTACCTAAATCAGTGAGAACACAGATTCTTTGAGATGTACAAATGCACGTCTATTTCATTGTCATCCAGTGGGTCTCCTTCTTTGTTTGGTCTGGGACATGAATCTCCCAGAGAGGCAAATATTCCAACTCAGAGATCTTAGGAGATGTGTATTTTTAAACTGATGTAGACAAAAGCATCAGGAAACTACAATTTAGGATATGCAAACCACCTTTTACTATATCCGTAATGAATAAGTCAGATAAGGGTAGATGTGGGGTTTGTTAGAATTATTTTGGAGTCAGGAGATGCAGTCATGGACATTCATCTGTCTCTCTAGCTGTCCCTATCCATGTGCCACTATTCCTCTGGGCAGAATGACCTGACATAACCAGTATAAATCAGGGAAAAGAGTCCTGGACCGGGAGTGAGGAAAGCATGGTTTTGACCCCAACTCTGACACCAGCTATCTGTAGGACCTTGGGGAAATCACTTAACCTCCAGGGGCCTTATTTTCCTCATCCTTAAAATTGAATTGAAGTTTGAAATATTCTCTTGCTATCTTCTAGTGATCTCAACATTGTGGCTTATTTTTAACAATATCTTTTGGAATCTTTTTTTTCTTTTTCTTTCTTTTCTTTTCTTTCTTTCTTTCTTTTTTTTAGTTATGGGTATAGAGAAGGATACTATACAGTTCTGAGAGATACATCTTAATATGTTTTTGCCTCTGGTCTGGCCCTCTGGAGGATCATTTACCCTGAATAATTCTTTTCTTTCAGCTATGTATGACATGCTGGTTTCCAACAAAAGATGGGTCATGTTTATCTGTTACACTGTCTATGGTTCAGTGATCTCCTTTGCAGTCCAAGGGGAAACATAGGAAAACTGAACTATATCACAGTAAGACCCGGTGTATTAAAAGTTCACCAAGAATTCTAGATGAGCTATCACAGAAAACAAGGGGGAGTGAAAATTAGTCTGAGTTGATTTCCCACCCCATTTAAAAAAAAAATTGTTCTCCCATGTTGAAAGCTCTCATGTCATTTATGTTAGGTTCTGTATTACGAATGTGACATGCTTATGTCAGGGGATGACCAGGGTCAAGAACATGACCTATTTTTATTTTTATTTTTAATGGGAAGAGAGTTGCCATTCTTTTCTAACACTGGAAGATTCTTTCAGTTTGGGGCTTTGCAGCCTACTCTTTGTGAACATTTCACATCTTTTCCTTTGATTAGCCTTGTTAGACTTCAGACCTCCTTGAACTTTAAACTTCTCATTTCCAGCTATCCCATTTAGAGGTTCTGATTCTAGTGATCTGTAATGTGATATTATTAACTTAGTGATCCTTGGGCCTATTAATTATTATTTTAAAGTTTGCCATTTTTCCTTTTTAAAAATACCACCTCAGCACCTCCACCCTTCCAAAACCTTTCAACAATAAAGAAAAAAAATTCACTCCTTTCAAGACTAACACTTTCTGTTGAAAACTGGGTGTTTCAAATTTCAGATTTGATTCATCTCAAACAATCTTACTTGGCCTACAATAAGAGCCACAAACTACAATCATTGTACATATTGAGTCTTTTAATTACTTTATCCCTGTTTCCCTTCTTTTCCTCACCTGTAAAGTGGGGATAAGAATAGCACCTACCTCAAATGAGATCATTATAAAGCATTTGGCACATGGCACATAGTAGGTACTGTATAAATGCTAGCTATTATTTGATATTCCTTGAAATATGAACCTCAGTTCTTTAGTCACATGAGAATTTTTGGTTGTATGATTGATCGATCATTTGGATGACAGCTAGCTGATTTGACCATGAAGCTGTTTTCACATTTGCATGATTCTTTCCACTCATATGACTACCACTCTAATTAAGTCCTTTCTTACCCCTCTCTCTACCAATGGACTTAGTCTTCTAATTGTTTTCCACGTCAGCTCCTCCTCTTTACAATCCATCTTCCATGGAACTGCCAAATTGATAAAACTAAAGCATAAATCTAGTCATATCACTTCTCTGTTTAGGAAGATTCAGAAGTTCAATCTATTTCTAGGATAAAGCTCATCAAAATCTGATTTCATCCGCTCTTTCCAGATCAATTGCACAATACTGGTCTAACATTCTGTGTTCCATTTAAGTGACTTCTTTGCTGCTCCCTGTATACAACATTCAATTTTCCTTCATGCTTTTGTCCCTCATGCCTGAAATGTTATATCTCCTCAGCTCTATCTTTTCTAATTCCTAGCTTCCTTTAAAACTCAGTTCAACTGCTTCCTCCTATATAATCACCAGAGAACAAGATCATAGATTTAGGTGTAAAAGAGACCTAAAGAGGTTTTTCTGTAGTCCTCTCTCAAAATTTTTTTGAATTTATTTTGCATTTTTAAAAAATTTCTTTTTTTGTGTTGTTTCTCCTAATGAGAATTCCATGAGAGTTTCATTTTAGTTTCTGAATCCTCTGTCCAAAGCACAGTGTCTGACACATAGTAGACAATAAATGCTTGTTGAATTGAATTAGATTGGACTATTAAATGGCTCAAAATTTCAAATTAATTGTATTTCAGTCTGATTAACAATAACAATAACAATCTAGTGTGGTATAGTGCATAAAGGGCTAACCTCAGAGCCTGATAGAACTGGTTTCAAATCTTGCCTACTAGCTTTTGGTACCTTTGGTAAGTCACCTAACTTCCTCGACTACTCTCTTAAGTGCAGAGGTGGGGAACCTGTGACTTTGAGGCCCCATGTGGTCCTCTAGGCTGCAGGTTTCCCAACCTTTCATCAAAGACCCCAAGTTTCAAAGAAGGTGCTGACTTACCTTGGTATAAGGAGTTCCCTTTTCTGAGAGTTTGTTATGGTAGTGAAATTGTAGTTCCTGTTCCTATCCCCAAGAAACACTTCTATGAACATAAGGAAATTGAAGTTGAGAACAGATTTAGTTGGAGACAGACTGCAACAATAGTGAAAACTGGAATGTGAAAATTACTAACAGAATATCAAATTGAGATTCTTAGGAAGTCAGGAGGTTTGGGGGCAGCATATGTGAAGTGAGGTAGAAAGAATTTTTCTGTCTTTCATTCTCAACAAATCTCCATCCTTAACCTTAGAGCTTCTATTGAAATGATTGCTTCTCATTTTACTTTTTTTTTAATCTTCCTTTTAACATCTGGCCTCCCTCTTAATCAATATATGTTTATTAAATCTGAATCCTGGAGGAGCAATAAATAACCTGTTTGTTTAAGAAAAGACTTCATTAAGATATGTGCTCTATATCTAAAAAACATAACTTCTTTTCTTTTCCCCAACCTTCTCCAACCCTCCTCTCCCGATTTCCTGCATTCTTTAGCCTTCCATTCACTGTTTTAAAAGTTAGGCATATCCTTGTTTCTTCATATTTCTCCTAAAAGATATGTGTTCTTAGATTTTTAATTTTTACAGGCATGTATTTCAAGTTCTTGTTATTTACACAGTTTTTATGAACAAATTTTGATATTGATGAATTTTGGAGTTAAAGGATTTTGGTATTAATCATGCCATTAAAGGAGTGATTTGTTTACATCAAACTGGACGACATTTCAGCTCATTCCATTAAAAAAAGCCCATCTTGATTTAGGTGTATATTAATAGAATTAAGAAATTTCAGGATGAAGATTAACTTTAGAAAATAGTATATTCCTTTTTAATTTAGCTCAATTTTATAAATATTTATTCAGTTGTTGTGTGTAGGGCATTGTCATTAGAAATGGGAATTTGAAGACAAGAATGGAACTTTAAGACTTTTTGTTTTGTTTTAGGCCCAAGATTTTTTTTGTCCGTTTTTAAAAAAATTGTCTTCTTTTTATTTATACCTTCTGTTTCTATATATCACTTATGTTTGCTAATATATCCATACAATCCTCTACTTATTGAGCTATTCCTCACAAAAAAGATTAAAACAGGAGCTAACAAAACATTAAAACAAAACTAACTGAATATCAACTCTATATGTTGACATATGAAATATTCACAACCATGGCAACCCTAACCTCTTACTCTTCATATCCAGTCTAGAGTCTCCCACTGCTTATTAGACAACTGGAAATGAATTTTCCCATAAATATCTTAAAATCAACATGTCCAAAACTGAACTTATTATCTTTTCTCCCAAGCCCTCTCCTCTTCCTTATTTTCCTTTTTCTGACAAGGGCACCATCAACTTCCCAATGATCCAGGCTCACAACCTAGTTGTCATTCTTGACTCTTCACCCTCCATCCTCCACCACATCCAAACTGTTGCCAAATCCTGTCGATTTTCATTCATAATATCTCCTGTATATGCTCCCTTTTCTGCTCTGCCACCACCTTGGTGCAAGGACCTCATCGCTTCATGCGTGGACTATAGCAATAGCTTGCTGGTTGTTCTCCCCATAGTCCATTCCCTGTTCAGCTGCCAAACTGATCTTTCTCAAACAGGTCTGACCATGTCACCCTCCATCTCCATTCAAAAAACACCAAAGGCTCCCTATGACCTACAGGATCAAATATAAAATCCTCAAAGCTCTTCATAGCCTGTCCCCTTCTACCCTCATAGTCTTCTTACATTTCACTGTCCTCTTGTAATCTGCTATCTGGTGGTGCTGACCTCCCTTCTGTTCCTCACTCAGTACTCTAAATCACCCGACATGCAGAGTTCTCCCTGGCTTTTGCTCCATGCCTGGAGGGCTATCCCTTACCTTTACCTCCTCGTTTCTCTGGTTTCCTTCAAGACCCAACCAAAACCCCACCTCCTATATTGTCTTTCCCAATTCACCTTAATTTTAGTGCCTTTCCTCTATTGATTATCTCTAATTTATTCTGTTTAAATTTTGTTTGTACATGGTTGTTTGCATGTTGTCTTCCCCATTAGACGATGAACTCTTTGAGACTAGAGAATATTTTTTTTGTCTTTTTTTCTATCCCCAGAATTTAGCACACGCAATTAACGGCATGGAGCTAAACACTGGCTATAGTTTTCCTGATTCTGCTTACTTCACTACATCAATTCATATAAGCTTCTTCTTGCTTCTTTGAATTCTTCGTATTTATCCCTTATTATTTCACATATGTCAATTGGTACATTATAGTAATGTTTCATTGCATTCACATATCCCAATTTGTTTAGCAATTCCCCAGTTGGTGGGTAACTTACTTAGTCTCCATTTCTTTGCCATCATGAACAACACTGCTGTGAATATTTTGGTGTATACAAGGTCCCACTTTTCTTTCCCTCTTTGACTCCTTTGGGATTATATAGATCGCAATGAGCTCTCTTGGTTAAAGAAAATGGGTGCTTTAGTAATTTTTAAAAAGCATAATTACAAATTGCTTTTAATAATGTTATGATAACCATTCACAGAAGAAGTTTACATTCTACTGGGGTAGAAAGATGCGAAGGAAGATATACTGTGAGACCAATCAGCTAATAGAAAAATAATTACAAAGTGATTGGGGGAGAACTGCCTACTAGGGGATCAAGAAAGGACTACTACAGTGGGTGGCAAGTCAACTGAGTCCTGAAGGAAACCAGGAGTTCCAAGAGGCAGAGGAGAGAAGGAATAGCATTCCAGGCATAAAGGACAGCTTTATACAAAGTCATGGAGTTAGGCAGTGGAATGATGTGTACAATAAACAAGAAATCCAGTTTGTCTGGAACTTGGAGTATGCACACTGTCCTCACTGGAACTCTTCAAGCAAAGGTCAAATGAGTGACCACTTATTGGATATGATGAAAGGATTCTGTCAGATTAGTATCTGGACTGGAGGCCTCTCAGGTCTCTTTAAACTTTGAGATTCTGTCATTCTGCAAAAGTAATAATTATTTTGGTCCAATCTGCATTTAAATCAGGGATTCTTAACCTTTTTTTTTGTATCATAGACCCCTTTGGCAATCTAATGAAGACCCCTTCTCAGAATAATGTTTTATATGCATAACATAAAATACATAAGATTACAAAGAATACAAATATATTGAAATACAATTATGAAAATGTTAAAAAAAAAATCACAGAACTCAGATTAAGAATCCCCTGATCTAAACAGGCAACTTCTCCACAAACATCCCTTGCAAGTGTAGCAAAGCATTGACACTCATTAGCTGTGTGACCTTGGGCAAGTCACTTAACCCCAATTGCCTCATCCTAGGTCATCTCCAGTCATCCTGATGAATATCTGGTCACTGGATTCAGATGACTCTGGAGGAGAAGTGAGGCTGGTGACCTGCACAGCCCTCCCTCACTCAAAACAAAGTCAAGTGCAAGTCATGTCATCATTTCTCTGATGGCATGGTCTTCTTCGACAATGAAGGACAAATACATAGCAAAGCATTATGGTAAGGGATATTTGGATTGCAAATTCCAGATTCTGGCACCAGCTTTTCGATCTCCTCATCTCCAACTCGCAGAAAACATATAAAGCCCAAGACTATTTACCTATGGTAAATATTATCATAAAATTGTAGACCTAGGGTGGGTCATAGACCCAAACCTTCAAATTTTCCATATGAAGAAACTGAGGCCCAAAGAGGTTGTGACTAGTCTCAGTTTATATAACTTGGTAGTGGCAGATCCAAGATGAGCACACAGTCCAGTGTAATTAGCTTTATTTATTGTGCTCCTTTGTTTTCTCAACATGTTTTCCCTTGAGTTGGGGATTGGCTTTGTAATAACCAAAGAGAGGTGAGTGGTAACTTTTCTATCTAGGGATCATTAGATTGAATCTAGATGTGAAGAAACATACATAAAAGCAATCTTGCTTAACTCTTTGAAGGCTTGGAATGTATACATTTTTTCTTGGGAAGAAACCTGGTCCTGTGTAAAATATAACACTTCCAGACACAAAGATAAGTGGAAGAATTAATTACCTGGGATGGGGGTTAAAAAGAATATTTTGGGAGTATGGCAACTTACTTTTAAATATCCCATAAGTCTACTAACATCTCTGGGAAGTCAGCAATTTACCAAGCTCTTTACTAACTGAATCATGGATTGGATTGGGCCAGACCTGTGATATCACTGGAGTGAGAATATCCTGGTGAGGAAACTTCTTCTTTCAATGTAGGTCAGCATTCTGTCTGCTAATCATAGTCTTAGAGAATTGCCTAAGAATGCTGAGAGTCTAAGTGATCATCCTATGGTTATTCTACCAGTATGTATCAGAGGTAGAATATGAACTGAGGTCTTCCTTTTCCAAGACCAGCTATCTATCCCTTGTGCCATGTTGTCTCTCATAGGTGACTGAATCATATCTATCATAATGGAATTAAATAGGAAAGACTGAGTTGTAGGAATAATTTCTAAGCAAATGATTCAGTAGTATGAAGCAGGGGTCAAAAAGGAACTAACTATAATCTACCACCACCCCTAACTCCTCTTTCCAAATAACTACAATAAGAGCTAGAATTTATATAGCAATTTAAGGTTTTCAAAGTACCTTTATACATATTTCATTTTATCTTCACAACAACCCTGGGACATAACTATTGTTATTGTCATTGTTGTTTCCAGATGAGGAAACTGAGGTAGAAAGAGGTTAAGTAACTTGCCCAGGTTCGCACATCTATTAAGTGTCTGAGGCTGGATTTGAACTCAGGTCTTTCTAGCTCCAGGTCTAGATTTCTATCTACTACATCACCTAGATGCCTCTGAAATATAAGTACCCACTCCTCCCTAGTTTTCTCTGCCTTTGAGGAGACTAGTGAGAAAGAAAGAATAAAGAGAAGATGGGTAGGGAAAGCAAAAACAGACAAAAAAACAATACTCCCAAATAGTTTATACTCACTCAGAAATAGAGGAAAGAGATTAAAATTACAAAAAGAAAAAGGATATTACTTCCTTTTTAATTTCTCTTCCCCGGTATTCCAAAAACTGATTTTTGGACATTTTGGAAAAGTTTATAATTTTCCATCTTTTTTATGTTACCATATTCTCTGATATATATGCCTGTTGATGTTGGTCAGTTGCTTGTTTGCCTGATCTAAGCTGAATTTACATATTACCAAAAATGATAGGAGGAAAATTCATCAGTTCAGTCATCACCTGAATGTTTTGCCCATGTGACCTACAGCTGATTAATTACCAGAAAATTCATGGTAGGATGGCTTAAAATTTGGATGATTAGATAGATACATTTTTCACTTTTCACCCAATTGTTTGCTCCACCTATAAATTATCAATTGATTTTTGGAAAAGGGGGAAAAAACCTCTCCTAGTTGGTGTTCAGATATTGCAATTACATTACCTAGTTTTCAGTGGGTCATCATAATGATAGCACCTTATGGTTTACAACTACCTTATGGTTTACAAAGCACTTTCCCCCACACCAACCACATGAGGTAGGTCAATTATATCTTATTGGAGAAGCTCATTTCTGTTATAAGTTCTTTTATGTTCTCCAGCAAGTTGGTAGCTTCAGATGCGGTCTGCCTATTGTCCTCAGAGCCAGCATTTATGCATCCTTCTGGGCATCCCTTTACTGCCAGCTTCCTGGCATGAATTTAGGTTTTAATTACTTCTATAGTCCCTTGGAAGATTTTTTTTCCTCCCTGAAACATCCCATTAAACTAGCAGCATATTCTTAAAAGTAATTCCAGGAGGCTGACATGTGTTATTCCTGTCTGTGTTTTTGGATGTATTTTTTTCCTTTGTTTTTCTGTTTTTTGTTTGTGTTTTTAAATTTCAGGGGTAGTTTGTCCTTGATTGCCCCCTTTCCACTGGAAAACAAGTTATACTTACTTTCTATGATTTTTCCATTAGATAATGAAAGCAGTACCTGCCAGAACCCCTTGGAAGTTGTCAGCCCCCAAACCAAAATTATGGGGCCTCAGGTTGGCTGGAAAACTATTCACTCACTGGAAGAATTGAATAGATTTAACCATCCCCAGGAAGTGGAGGAAGAAAGCTGGGGAAATCATGCTGTGAACCAACCCTTTATACAGGTGAAATCAGGTACACTAAAGCTAGCCATGAAGGAAAAAGAAGTCATAGCCCAGGTCAAAAGGTTCAGTGTGGAGAGGAAGGTAAGGAACAACTGGCACCACTTTGTCCATGTTAGCTTGCTATTACATCTGATTTCACCCTTGTCTTTCTGAGTGTATACACATGCATATATAAATATACATACATATACAAATACATATACACACATACAAATACTTATGTACACATATGTACAGACAGGAATTTATTGTGTTTTTATACACACACTTCATAGTTACTTTCTATGACTTTTTTCCATTAGCTACTTAGATTCCATGGAAATTTAACCTAAAAGAGAAAATTGGGGGGAGTAAGAGAAAAGCATAGGGAGAAGTATCTCTTTCTCTGTCTCTCTCTCTCACTCACTCACACACACACACAAAATAAATAAATGAAAAGCAATATATACATATATATAGTCAGAGTGGGAGGGAACTTTAGAGGCAATGTCATTGAGGTCATAGCTGAACAAGATAGGCATCTATCTCTAGCATCCTTGACAAGCTGTCATTCAGCTTTTACTTCAAGATCTTTAGTGAGAGTGGAAAACCTCTAACTCTGAAGCTGTCCATTCCAAGACTGCTCTGTCGCCAGGACATTTTTTCCTTTTATCAAGTCCTAATTCGTTTCTTTACAATTTCTACTCATTACTCATAGTTCTCCCCTATGAGGAGAAGTAGAAGTCAAATCCCTCTTCCATATGACTGTCTTTCAAATATTTAAGTTAGCTTTCATGTGCCCCCACCCCTCGCCCCAAGTCTGCTCTTCCATAGACTGACCATACCCTGTTGAGAGTAGTCAAGGGCCAAAGATTTAGAGCTAGAAGTGTCCTTAGAGGCCATTGAGTACAAACCTTTTATTTTACAGATGAGAAAACTGAGGCTCAGAGAAGTGAAGTGAAGTGAAGTGTCTTGCCCAAGTTCACACGGCTAATAAGTAGCAGGGCTGTGATTCAAACTCAGTTCCTTTCAACTGATGCCCAGATGTGACCATCTTTGTATCCTTCACCATTCTGGTCTTAGACTGTCATTTAGCACCCTTCCCTTCCCCCCCCCCCCATATAAATACTTCCTCCATCTTATACTTACAAAGTTGATTTTTTGAATCCAAGGTAAGACTACGGTTTCATCTAATTCAATTTGGAGACCTTCTTCAATCCTGATTCTGTCATTCAACCTGTTCAGAAACCCTCCTAGTTTAGTGTCAACGTAGATTCGATAAGCATAACATAGTATACCTTCATTCACATCTTTGAAAAAATGTTAAACATCACCACACCTAACACAGAACCCTGTGAAAATTCAATAGAGATTTCTGTCCACATCAATATTGACCCATTCATGTAGTCATCTCTGAATCACCTCTGAATCTACCTTTGCTCCCATTTAGTGTGCATCTGGCCATTTTCCCTACAAGGCTAGCATGACAAATTTTATCAAATGCTTTGTTGGAACAGAGGTTGAACTGTATCTACAGCATTTCATTGATCTCCTTGTCAAAAAAGGAAAGGAAATTAATGTGGTAGTGATGCGTTCTTGATGAAATTATGCGTTCTTCATAATTGTTGCTTATTTTTTCTTGACTTTCACAAACTACTTTCTTCTTCTCCTCCTCCTCTTCCTTCTTCTTCTCCTTTCTTCTTTTTCTTCTCCTCCTCCTTCTTTCCACTTCTCCTTCTTCCTCCTCCTCTTTTTTGCTCTCCTTCTTTATCTTTTTCATCATCTTCTTCTTCTTCTTCATATTCTTCTCTTCCTCCTCTTTCTCTTTCTCCTTCTTCTCCTCCTTCTCCTCTTTCTTCTGCTTCTTCTTCTAACATTGTTTCAGCTATTATACAGGGAGTCCCAAAAGTCTTAGTACAGTTTAAGTTTTAAGAGCAGCTAAGGAGCCCAGTAGACAGAACTCTAGGCTTGTAGTCAGGAAGACTTGATTTCAAATTCAGCCTCTTATTATATATTTTACTAGTTGTGTGATCCTGAACAAGTCACTTCACTATTATTTGCCTCATATTCTTCAGGTGTAAAACGGGCATAATGATAGCACTAACCTCCTCAGGTTGTTGTAAGGATCAAATGAGACAATATTGTTAAGGTACTTAGCACTATGACTGGCACATAGTTAGGTGCCAGGTAAATATTAGCTATTGTTATTATTATTAAGCTTTAATAAGAGTAAAACTGCACTAAGACTTTTGAGACACCATGTGTCTACCATTTCTTTCAACACTATGGGATTAAATTTTTCTCTTGCCTGAATACATCAAGGACCACTGGGTGCTCTCTTATTATCTTTTTACTAGCTGTCTTTTTACTCCTTTAAGCCTTTTTAATGCACTGTCTCATCTAATCAAAGATTTGTTCTCCTTGATAAAATAATACTTCAATTCTTTAATCCTTGATCACATCAATGTGGTTATAATGCAGATTACAACCCATTCCTGTCTTCTCTTCCTGTGTTATTGATTCTTGTTCATTTTCTCTCAAAGCTCCTCTATAATTCTTTTCAATGTGATAGAAGAGGTTTATTTGTTTGTGGCAGAAGAAACAAAAGTATAATAAGAATTGTAGTTCTGCCTTCCCTATACCATAGATTATCATCACAGATGATAAATATAAACTATAATCACATTATAGGTAAATGTTGTTGCAATTCTTAGGCCTATAACTAAAATTATTTTCTGCTTCCTTCCCAACATGGGAGATTAGGTAGAACAAGGTGAAGAGGGGATGCTAGAAGAGAGATAGCAAAGTGGAATGGGTTACGTGTAGTTAGATTGAGCTGCTCTTAGAGACATCTAAGAAGGCACTGGGATGTTATGAGAAATGCTTATGTTCTTCCTGGATGGGTAGTGGATACTGTGCAGCCAATGCAGCATGAATAAGGAATATCTGTCAAGACCTAACATTATCTCATCTTTATGGTTCAGAGTAATTGCCATTAATGAGTTATAAAAGGAAAATATCAAAAAGCTTGTCCAAAATGCATAGTAAAAATATAAATGCTTTGAGGACATTGTTGACAATGGCTGTTTTCAGACTGATGTTTTAACAAGTAATAAGCTGCCACAGATAAAATAGAAACCAAATATTAAGAATTAGTAAACTGAAGTCAATGTCTTAGTCTTCTGTTCTGCCAGATTCCATTAAAACATGCAACATATTTTCATGTGCCTGAAAAATTAAAAATCTTCCCTTTATATGCATGAGTTAGCACCCAATATATCTTCCTATGTGTCATGTATAACGATGCTAGCATATGAGGTCATTCAAGGATTTGCCAAGCCAGGGAAAGAAGCATTTTTTTCTTTTCTGCATCAAGGTCCAGTTTAAGAAAAAAGAAGAGAGACTTTTTGTGTATCTGAATAGGAATTTTTTTTTTAAAAAAGGATGCAGGTACTGACTTTTAATTATTCTTGAAAAGTGAACAGAGGACTTGAATGCTAGCTATTATTAAAAAGTGATAACCCAGGAGCGTAAGTCTAATAACAGCTGAATAAATATGAACGTCACAGTGAGATAGCTACACGGTTGGTTGCTTATAGTGGTGACAAAGTTCAGTAGATAGGGGTTTATGCCCTTTAGTTGTGTAGACCATATTCTGTTGAACCTGGGATGGTCCTTAAAGATTAGGAAGTCTAATCTTCTTTTTGTTACTTTTCAGCCATTTTGCTACCTGGTACAGGGGTTCTCAAATGAGGTGAAATATGTAGGAATTGGTCCATTGTGTCTTTGTTCTTTTGATGAAAGGTTTTGGTGAAAAGGATAAAAGTCATGGCTTTAATGAGTTTTGGGAGATTTTATTTTTTCTTTGTACTCTTTGCTATAAAGTAAATGAGTTTTCCACTCTCCTCCTCCTTCTGCTTCCCTTCCTCCAAAAAACAAATATAGTGTAGGAAAAGGAGATGAAGGAACATAGGGAAATTAAAGTGGCATGGAAGAATCAGAAAAAGGCAAGGAAGGGGCACAGTTAATGCCAGACACAGGAGAAAATTAAATTGAAAAAGACGAAGCCATAAGTTTCTATGAACTAATATTAAAAATTCACCTTTTGATTGATTATCTTTACAAAAGATGAATCTTATAATTTATTTGTAAGAATGACTACAAGCCATTTAACCTCTCTTGACCACAGTTTTTTCATTTGTAAAAATTGAAGTTTTTCAATAGATTATCTCTAAGGTCCCTCCATTCTACATTTGTTTTTCTATTTTAGTAACACAGATTATTCCTCCATCATGCCATTGTCATAGTGTTTGAGTGCAAATATAAATTATCAATGTTTTTCTACAGATAGACTGACTAGTTCATTTCCACTCTGCCTTTCTACTTCTACTAAGTGAATCACCTGGAGGGTGATTTCCATGGAGGAAACTACATGATGGAGAGGATGAAACTTTTATCCTATCTTCCTTCCGGGAGTTTATCATTCTCCTTAAATCTGGTATTCTACAACTATTATTTTTTATTTCTAAAAGTGGGAAGGACAAGTAGGTTTGGTGGCACATCCCTATAATTCCTGGTGCTGAGGGTAGCTGAAGCTGGTGGACCATTTGAGTCTGGAAGTTTTGAGCTTGGTGAGCCCCCAGGATCAGAAGGACCACTAGGCTGTCTAAGGAGGGTCTAATTAGCTTAGAATGGAAGGGGGGTAGCTCAGAGCTCCTAAGCTTATCTGTAGTGGGATAGGGCCATTGAATGCCCTCTCCACTTTAAATTTGGGAGCAATAGGGATACCAAGTCTCAAAGACAAAAATGAAACAAATAAAAATGGGAGTGTAATTATATATGACAATTTTTCATTGCCTTTCCCATAGTCCCTTTCAACAGATTTTTCTAAGCTCCAAATTGTGTCATGTCATATATAGGATTAAGATTACTGATTTTGAACAGGCAGAGGCCTAGTCCAACTTCATTTTATAGGGCTAATTGGCTGTGTAACCACTGGGAAATCATTTAATCTCTCTGAGCCTTAGTTCTCTCATCCAGAAAGTGGGAACAATGGTAGCTATAGTGTGAGATAATGTAAATTAAACACTTTGTATATATTAAAATACTATACAGAGTGTCCTAAAAGTCTTTGTGCAGTTTTAAGTTTTCATAGCTATTAAAGACAATCAATATATCAGTATTTTTATAAATGTTTATGTGAACTGTATTCATATCTGTTCTAATTGCTACCAAAGCTGAGACCCAGGCAATTTAAATGGCTTGTTCAAGGTGATACATCTCGCAAGTAGCAGAGACAGAATGCAACCTCAGGTCTTTGAACTCTAAATATACTGCGCTTTCCACACTACTTCTCATGTATTCAGTCTACAGAAATACAATGCCATGGCTGCAAAAATGTATTTTCAATTTCAGTCTCATTTCTCTTGGAGCCTAGGCCCGAGGTCCTGAGTTAAATTTCATGGCTGTATCATGCATCCTTAAGAGAGGTTTAATTGGCCTCCTTCCACTTCAACCACACAACCTACTTCTGATCAAAAATGGTAATGAGCCAGCATCAGGGAAATGGTATCTATCCACTCTCTTTATCCTTCTACAGAGTCACTGTTCTGGAACCAAAATGATATTCACCCTCTCACTAATGACAGAAGAGATAAAGCAGAAAGATATTTTCATACGAATTAATGGAAATTACACAAATTGAAGACATAACTAAGGTCAATGTAAATATAAGTAGATACAAAATATTTAAAGGATCATTAAAGCACAGAAGCCCCAGCACTCATTGGGTCACAATTACTAACGGCTCACTCACTTCAGGTTATATTTTCGTACTGGGTTAGTCTTATCCATGTCGTTTCAGAAGTCTGTCTGGATGGCAAATAATGGTGGTGGTTGCAGAAAGTCCTCAACCTGGTGGAGACATGGATTTGAACATGACGTTGCCCAAGCTTACTTCTTGATCTGTCAGCCCTAGCAAGTTCTTTGTCTTCTAAAATGTAGGTGTTTGGGGGATGTAGAAAATTACTTTGTCTGCACTTTTCATGTCTATGTGGTATTAAGAGACAGTAAAAATAGACAACTAACAAGGGAACATCTTTACAAGAGGGCAAAGAAGCATTTACACCAGTGGGAGCTGCCTTTCCCTCTTTTCCCTTCTCTCTTCTCTCTGTTTCTCACCTACACACACACACGCACACACACACACACGCACGCACACACACACACAAACACAGTGCCCGTGCTTGCACACACACTAACGCACTCAACACCCCAGCACATGAGGGATCAATGTCCCTGCTGGGCCCTGTTCCCGCAGAAGTCACATGTGAGTTCTAACAAAACCCCCTCGTCTGTGGCCTCCTGTAGCACACTCTTCAGGACAAGATGAACACATCCCCCTAAAATCATGTTTTCTTTGCATCCGAACTGAAATAGCATTAAAGGGGGAAATGGGAATTCAGAGCTGCCAGCTACAGTATCTCTCCTATCAGTTCACCAATAAGGCCTGGTAGGGACCTGCCGAGCCTCTGGATAAATTGTATTTTCCAAGGGTTAATTAAGCTGTCTTGAGCTTCTGCATGAAGGGGAACAAACTGGCACTTGCAGCGGTTTCTGAAACCTGCTGTCGACATCGCAGTCCCTGCTGCTTTTAGCTGTATCGATCCGATGCCTGACCTGTGAAATCCTTGATGGCTGCTAACACTGGAAGCTTACTGGAGCTTTCCCAGGGAGCTTCAGGACAGCTTGTGTAGTCAAGTACAATTACCTGTCCCTCCAGGAGAGCCAATTAGTTCACAAAGAGCTGAAGCAGAACAAATGTTTTGTGTGTGATTTAGAATCCTAAAAAAGAAGGAGAAAAAAAAGGAGCTTTGTTCTGCCTGAGTCTTTTGTTCTTAATTTTATGATTATTGTTGGAGTCACAGTGGTCCTCACATTTCCTCACATATCTGAAAGAATTATAAGAACATGATAAACCAGATTCGCTGTCTTTTTTTTTAAGGTAAAAATTGCCACATGTCACTTAAGATTCACTTTTAGGACTAATTAGGACCCACAAGATAGGAAGCCTGCCTGAGTTGGTTCATCTTTTTGTAATCTCAGAAACTTTTTCTTTATGCTATAGTAAATATTTTAGTCATGATGAATTTGGACATTAAAAAAATATATTTTGCTACATTGATAGGACCAGAACCATTTGATTGCTATGTGTACCTTCCAGGTATTCTAGCATAATTGTTCTTAAATTATAACAAAACTGAAAAGAGATTATTTGAATTGTAAAAGCAATGCATCATCCTTCATATTTTCTTTTCAGATGTAGTATGCTGGGCTTGCACTGAGTCATCTGCATTCTCTTGTCCTCTACCCCTTGGAAGCAATGACATGTACTTATGAGATATCTGGAAAGGGTAAGGAGTGTAAGTCTGTGGCCATGAAATAGTGGTTTTCCTTTGTTTGGGCCACACAGGGATGAAACTGACAAGCTTTAACAATTTTTATTTTGGTGGCATCTGGACCTGGGATTTCATCAATATTGTGAACTTCAAGCTAGAAAGTCCCTTAATCAAGTAGATCAGCATTTCTTCTGTAATTTAGAACTAGAAAAGACCTTAGAGATCATTTAAAACAATCACTTCATTTTACAGATCATAAGATCATAGATCCGGGGCTGGAAATAACCTAAAAGGTCATCTCATCCCACACCCTCCTTTTATAGCTATGCAAACTGAAGCCCAGGAAGGCAAAGATTACATGGATAATATAGTTATGGATTTTGCAATGTAATGACGGATTAATAATAGGTCCTGTGATTTCAGAGTTGATGCCCTTTCCACTGTTCCAAGTTGCCTTTTTCATAGTCTTAGAAAGTTGCCTGGGGGTACTGAAAGGTTACTGCATCGTCTCAGGGCACACTGGATATAGTAAAAGCAACCCCTAACCAAAATGGAACCAAGATTCTGGTTTTTCAGGGAAGGTGCCAGGCAAGACATCAAATAAACTTCTGGTTCCAAGTTATAAGAATCACACAACTTTAATTTATATTTCCAATTCAGGAGATATTTGGTGTGATTTATTTAAAATTTAGAAGGGGTGTGACAGTAGGAAGCTCTATCTCTGTAGGAAAATTGCAAAGAGATATGGAACCTTTTCATTCACCCTTATAGCATGCTTCTGATCTGAATTTAACCCCTAGCTTGTAGTAAGACTGTTTTCAATGCAGTAGGTTAGTTTCAAATCCAAGGCTTAAATGCCCCTGTTGGTTAGAACATGCAGCTAACAATGACAGGGGCTTGGATTCAGTTTCTGCTTGAACCTTCTTTCTGTTCCACAGCCAACATCTGCATTTATATAATCCTGATATGTCAATTACATTTAATGGCTATTAAAGCTTTACTTATCCAGTGGTTTCTGGACTGTATGCAAATGATCACAAAGTGATTTGGGGAAAGAGTTGTGGGTAGATCTATAAAAGTCCATCATCATCCACTGAATTGCAAGTTCCTCTATTAGACTGTAAGTTCCCTGAGGGCAAGGACTATCTTTTGCTTCTTTTTGCATTACCAGCACATAGCACAGTGCCTGGCACATAGTAGGTACTTAATAAATGTTTATTGATTGAATATGTGCAATGGCCTCTTCTAGTTGTTGGGGAGGAGATGGACATAAATAGGGCAGGGTCACAGATCCAAAAGGCTTTATCATTTAAGGGAAGGGAGAAATAGGACATACACAGAGAGAGCACAAATCAGAATACAAGTACAGAGATGTATAAGCAATATCATTCCTAGAAAGCTTTACAAAGCACTTGCTCACTCTGCTGATGGTGGGTCAGTGGCCTCATCTTCCCATCAAGAGGATAGCACATTTATTTAAGGATGTCAGCTCAACCCTGTCCTTTTGGAAAAGACAATACTCTAAAAATGGCAAGTTAAAGGTTAATAATATAATTATTCTGAACAATATTTCAGTGAGAGAGATGGTTTCAAACTGCAAAGTATCTCATCCCTATTCCTCACATTTAAAGCACTAATCAACTAGTCTGTCAACAAGTATTTATTAAGGGTTTACTATATGCCAGACACTGCCTTAAGCTTTGGGAACAGAGGAAGACAAAAACCTCGTCCCTGATCTCAAGGTGCTTACATTCTAAAAAGGGAGACAATAGGCAAATTATTCACATATCAGACATATACGGTATGAATAAAAAGTATTTTGAGAGAGGGCATTAGTGGAGGGAAGGATCATGAAAGGCGTCCTTAGGAAGGTGGATTTCAATGAAGCCAGGGAAGCAAGGAAACAGAGGTAAAGAGACATAGTATTCCAAGCTAGTAGGAGTAATTGAACACATGCTACATGTGTTCTCTCTCTCTCTCTCTCTCTCTCTCTCTCTCTCTCTCTCTGTCTCTCTCTCTCTGTCTGTCTCTGTCTGTCTCTGTCTCTCTGTCTCTCTCTCGCTCGTTCTCTCATCATATTTTTTGCTTTTGTGTTTTCTGCTAAACCTTTCCTTCTGCTTCGAGTATTCTTCCAGATCCATCTCAGTTATGAATATTGCTGTCCAATTAGATCTGGATCTAACACACTTATGGAAGACTGCTGATAACTGTGATCCTCTTTGGACTCATCTCTCCTTTCTCACAAAAGAGAGGGATCTCCTCCAGTGAACTCAGCTTAAGAACCTTCCACATGTTTAGTGCTATGGGGAACAGAGGTAAAGTCCTAAAGGCCAAGATTAATCTGTGGCTTAAGGAAATTTCCAAAATACAAAGGAGAGTCAGCATACGTTAGGGTTCATTTGCTCGTATACTCACATATATGGAAAGTCAACGTGGTATATGGAAGAGAGGGTTAGCCTTGGAATCCAGAAGACCTGATTTCAAATTTGATTTCTTAAACAAAATGTCTTCATAATGTAATCCAGGCAGTTTTCCACTATTAGTTACAGACAAATTGCTGATGTGAAAATTTCACATCCAGAATTCTCCACGACAATGAAATACTGATTTAACCAATAAAAAACTTGAATCTAGGTGTTCCTGATTCTAATGCCAGGTTTCCATCTACTGCACTACACTGCCTTTCTGTTTATGTCTTACTACATAGTGAACTAAAAAAAAAAAATTACAGCTTTAAAAAAAAAAAGTAAGCTTTTTTCCTGTAAGGATTAACAAGATGGTAAAAGCTAGAGAATATGCTTTTGAAAGCTTGCCTTCCTTCGTGAAGTACCAGTGATAGTCTTCTTTTTGGAAAAGTGTTGCCCATACCCATAGAGCGCCTACTTGTGTCTCTAATCAGAGCAAAAAGGGGTCAATGCAGGAAAGCATTTAGACATGCATGCACAGATGATTAAGTGGGCTTTTTCAGATCAAGAGCTGAAGGAAAGGGAAGTATGGGACCGAACGACTTGACGATGGTAGTTGTCTAGACAAGAAAGAGGATAAAACACCTGACTTATGTCAAATTGAATGAAAAAACTGTATAAAGAGGAGAAAGTGCTAATCTGAGTCCAAATATGCATTGATTCCTAGTCCATTAAGGTACTCCTGGAAGCTGGTCTAGCACCAGATGAATGGAGACTCTTCCGTACAGATCATGACAGCAATGTTTCAAGGATCTATGTTCCTTCTATTAAGCAACTGTTACAAAGAGAATAAGAACCTGTAAAAATAATAAAAAGGATTCAGTCATAAGATTACTTTTGTCTAAGTTTGCTTCTGTAGAAATCTGTCTCTTACTTATATTCACATACCATAATTCAATGTTTGCAGTTCACATGAAAAGAAACGTGATTTTCATGTGAGCCCGTTAATTTCATTTCAATTTACAAATATTCATTTAACACTGACTTTGTATATGTAAAGAGCAGATGATACAAGGGCAAGGCCATGAATATCCCTTAAATTCAAGGAGTCTGCATTTTCTTAGGGGGATGTGAGGTATAGACAGATAAGCAAAAAGAAGACTAAATAAAGAATGCTAAGTAATTACAAGAGGCCAGAAGCTCTAGTACCTGAGGATATGCCTCCCCATGGAAGTAGCATGTGAGTTATGTCTGGAGGGAAGATTCAGATTGTAAGAGATGAAGGTGAGGAGGAGAAGTGTATTTTAGACATGGTAAGAGTCTGTCTAAAGGCAATGAGGTAGAAGACAGAAGAGTATAGTATGTAAGGGGAGCAGCTAGCAGGTCAGACTTTGTAGAATCACAGAATCTCAATGAGTCACAGAAATATCAAATCATTGGTATTTGTATGACTTTAGAGCCTGGTGATAGATTGTATGTCTATTTTCTGTAGACCAACTAGTTTAATGTTAGAGAAGCACATCAATAAAATGACAGCTGGGTGATAGATATTTTGGTCAGAGAAACTAGTCTGTTTTCTCACTAAACTTTCTTACTGGGAAACAGTTCTTTTAATGCCTCCTTCTGATCAAAAAGGCCATTTTTATTGGTATTCGGGTTCTGAGAAATGATGTTTGCAATACACCTGGAACAGACGAGAAGAAAGCCTCCCTTTCTCTTCCCCCTCCCCATCAGTCACTCTTCTCATTTCATATTCCTCTTAATCCCACCAAGTCACTGCAGTGTGCAATTAAATGGGAACAAGTACAGAAAAACGTCTCATTATTCACATTTAGATGTTAAATAAAACTGGAACATCCAAATATGCAGCAAAGTAATACAGTGGGTAGAGTGCTGGGCCTGGAGTCAGCAAAACCTGAGTTGAAATCTAGGCTTTGATACTAGCTGTGTGACCCTGGGCAAGTCACTTGACCTCTGCCTCATTTTCCTCTTCCTTAAAATGAGGAAAATAGAAGTATGTATCTTGCTAGAATCAAGTGAAATAATATTTATAACACATTTAGTACAGTAACTGGCACATAGAGTGTTATATAAATATTAGCCATAATTATTAATAATTATTTATTATATTGCCTCATGGATGTAGCCCCTCAAAGGAAACAAAAGGAACATAGCTAGACAATGGTTTTCTTTCTGTTCTCCTTTTGTTCATTCTGAGCTGGTCCAAGAAAGGGCAAGACAGAGGTAAGGCTTATCAGCTTTTAACTTAAAACAAATTTTGGAAGCCAGCTTTCCACAGCTTCTCATGTTAGCCTGAGCATTCTCTACTCTAACTAACTGTAAATAAGAGGATATTGCTTAAAGCTGCTCTCTATTTAAGTCAGTAGGAGTGGTAGAGGCAGTTAAGTGGTGCTGTGGATTATAGAATGCTAGACTTGGAAGACCTGAGTTCAAATGCAACCTTTTATCTCCTGTGTGATCCTGGGAATATTATTTAACCTTGGTCTGCCTTAGTTTCCTCATCTGTAAAGTGGGAATGATAAAAATAGCACCTACCACTTAGGGTTGTTGTATTAAACGAAATAGTGTTTGAAAAGCACTGTGTGAACCTTAAAGCATTACGTAAATGCGAGTTTTTGTTGTTAGTGTTATAACATGATGGTATGAGTTTTAAGGCTCCCTCTTCACTTCCCAACTCCCACTACCAAAGGTGTTCCTTAGATACAAATGTAGGTGATGGCTATTGTGATGATTCTAAAGACTTTACTATTTACCATTTGAATTAGTAACAAAATTAATTAGAGTTTACAATAACCAGAAGTCCAATTGTAAATTGTTCAGGTTTTGAATATTTTATTTTTCACAGTAGAAGAATAATATTTTTTAAAAACCAGAGTTTGAACAAGAGCTATAATTGTCTGGAATATTTTGGACAGAAATGGTGACAGGACAGCAGCCAAACACACTAGACTGGCACATCTATTTTGACCCTGAACACTGTCTATAGCATCTTTAAAATTATTCTTAGCCTCAACTTTGTCTGATATGGGAAATATATCACTTCTTTTTTATATGCCAAATTGGAATTATGTTGTTGGATCTTAAGTTCTTTCTTTTTTCTTTTTATTACTCCATTTTCTACACGGGATATTTCCATTCTTTTGTAAGTGGGGGTAGGTTGGATACACTATAGTGGTCAAAGTATAGTTTGCCACTAGATATCAAATATACTTTAAAAGTTTTCTTTGAAATGACAAAAAAAGTAGATGATGAAAAATATGCCCATTATAGATTGCAATAGATGGTCTATTTTGGGATAAATATAATATTTAAAACCTAGGCCTATAATTATAAACCTCATTTGAAGTCAGGAGACATTCTTCATGAGTGAGCTAACTTTCATAGTTCCTTGCATCATCATCCATTCAATGATTCAGGTTATAGTCCATTAATGTCTTCTTCTCCTTTGGGACTCTTGTCTGTACCCTTCCATGATCCATCAAATGTGCTGCTTGCCTTCCTGTAGATCTCTTGACTTTATGTGCATATCTACCAATGGACAATGTGGACTGTCCATTAGTTATCTCTTGGTTTCACTACCTCTTTCTCTAATCTTTTCAATTACATCTTTCATGTGCCTTCTCTAGTTTAATTCTTTGTTGGTGATGTGCAGCAATTCTCTGTTGCCCTTTAAGTGATTCACAGCTTTAATTCTTCAATGATTGGTTGTTCTACAACTTGAAGCCATACAGCACCAAGGGAAGAATATTAATACTAAAAATGTTTGTCTTAAGGAGAAGAATAGGATCATTAAAGCAATGGGCAATTTCCCAATCTGCAAAACAAAGATCGAGCTCTAAGACATTTAATTTTTCAAGGTGATTGTGAAGTATTCTCTTGTTCAAATAAATAGTTTAATTTTTCACTCATGCAGGAGAGATGGCACCTGAGAAGGGATGCGATTCAATTCGATAAAATAATAAACTTCATAAATCCTTAAGGTTGTGCTATAAAAGTCTATTGATTGTGAGCAAACTGAATGCAGACAGGCAGTATGGTCTACTGGGAACAAACAAACAGAAGCTGCTTTGGAGACCTGGATTCAAATTCTGGATTTGGTTTTTATTCACCTTAGTTACAGCAGGTCCCAGTATATGATTGTCATTTAGCTTCCTCATTTATAAAAAGGAGCTTAAACTGGGCAATCTGTAAGGTCCCTTCTATCTCTAAAGAAATAAAATAGTATCTTCCTTTAAGGAGTTTTTGTTCTATCGGTCAGGTACACTGGGAAGTATAATACAAAATAGGAATAATGGGAGTAAAGGAGAAAACTGAGCAAATATTTTAGGAGAATTTTTGAAGGATGAGAATATCCTTCTTTCCAACTTTTGGATGGATACACCTAGTGGTGTACTGCTAAATATTTAACAACTGGATTCCATTTCCTCTACCCCCAAATTGCACACATAGCACATTTTAAAATTAAATCTTCATGGTTAACATTTTCTCCATCACTTTCTTCAACAAAACAATAAATTAAGTCCTGATTTGTAGCATTTGCTACAAATTTGCTACACTAGAAAGTACTCTCACTGAAAATTTAATAATCAGCTGTTGGGAGCTGGTATGAAATGGATCTAGCATGCCACTGCATATTCCACAAAAGTTTATGAAATCTTGTTTACTTCATGCACTGTAGAGAAGGATCAGGATTCCCTTCTCATTCACAGTAAACTAGGCGACATAAAGAATTCAGTTGCTATAGTCTTAACCTTCATATCTCACCTTTTAGAGATGTGCTGTTCACCTGCAAAATCGATGCTTGAAGTTTCATGTTTTATCCAGCTGGTGATATATTTGTCCCATTTCACATAGACTTTCTTGTTCTGCCCCACTTGTGAACAGTAGCATAAAGTTTCATGATGTCTACCTTAGTCTGAGGGTCTGCTGTCTATGGCCATGAAACTAAACAAAATCAATCAGTTTATTTGGGGACTGAACCAACGACCTCAGCACTAAGATCATACTCTGTTCCACGGACTAACCAGCTGCAGGTAAAAAAGCCATAATTCACATAAAGCACACACAATGTGCTTCTCTCTCTCTCTCTCTCTCTCTCTCTGTCTCTCTCTCTCTCTCTCTCTCTCTCTCTCTCTCTCTCTCTCTCTCTCTCTCTCCATATATATATATACACACACATACATATATATATGTATATATATACATGGATACACATATGTGCATGCATATGTATACATGTATATCCTTTGACTTTTTCAGGGATTTATCAGAGGAACTAAGGCACTACTGAAGGTAAAATCTTGGAAAGGAGATGCAGTGGGAAGGGCCCTAGATTCTAAAAGCGAAGAAACCCTGACCTCCTTGGCTCACTCAGTGTAATCTTATGTGCCTACCAGAAAGTTATTCCCTCTGCCTTAGTTTCTCCATCTGTATGTGAGAATCAGACATTTGCTATATACTTCACATAGAGAGAAATGAGATATTCTATGTGAAAGCTAAACTTGAAAGGATTCTAATAAATATTTTAATATGCAGGAGATCAACCATTTGGTACTTAACCTTAGCACTAACATTTCCATCAGAGTCTTATGATAATTAATATCTTTCTTGAAGTAAGTTCAATATGGAGTCCCAAAGCTTCCTTTTACTTATAGCCAGAACTATCCATGTCCTTTCTTAACTAATGAATCTAAAGGAAAGTATCCCATCAATAGTTCCAGTCCATTTATAGATATGGAACAATGAGTAAAGAGAAAGCAAATCCATCATAAAGAAATGTTGTGACAAGTCCTCAAAATGAGACTAAATGGAGAAGAAGAGGTACTTACAACCAACAGTAAGGTAAGCAGCATCAATTTCAACAAATAAGAAAGTGACCTCTTTCTTCTCCTGTCCCCCCTTAAAATTTAGGTTCAAAGGTGGGGGGAAAAAGTAGTGAAAAGAAAGAGAATGATGCTTGGGTTTCGAGTAGCTCTTTTGAGATTTAGAGCAAAGCAAACAAACAAAATTCTGCATCACTTAGTCTTCTGTCTAAGATTTTCAAACCACAGGCTGTCTCTAAACGTACATGAAGGCTGTCATGGATGCATGTCATTTTTCCATTGGGGAATGTAATAGATACGCACCATTTTGCTTCATCTGAAGTGCTAGGAATGAGGGTGGTGAAGGTATCAGTGCTTTCTAGGTCAAGGTCCAAGCTGTCAGAGCACAAATGAGGAAGGCAATTCACAGTGACCTTTAATGCTGACTGACTGCTGCAAAATAGGAATAAAAGGAATACTTCTGTGAAAAAAAAATATTGTTGGGGATATTCAGCAATGAAAATTATTCAGACTGTCCTCTTCATCCACTGCTGTCTTTGTCGCCTTTTCCACTATGTCCCCTTTAATTTTTCTCTTTGGTCTCCACTAAACTTATAAACTTGCTACTTGTTCCCTGTTTCCTATCCCCTTTTACTGAATGGGAAACCTTATCTCATCTTCCCTGCCCCTTTTCTAGCATCATCAGCTTTTCACTTTTCCCAGCATCTCCTCCTTCATTCCTCCTTCTTTAAGCATGTCTGGGTGCTCCCATTTCTGAAGTAACTGACACTTGACCACTACTCTTTCAAGCTCTCATTTTTTATCTCTTTTCTTACAGAGCAACTATCCCTTGACTTTGTTGCTTATACCTGACTCAAATTATTAATTTTCTCCTTGATATTTAGTTTTTATCTTGACCACTTGAGTAAAATCCTTCTCATCTACAGGGGTATCCCTCCTGGTCATATTTAAAAACGTTTTTTCAGATATCATCTTACTGGATCCCTTGTCTGCCTCCAACATTCTTGATGATTTTTTTCCCGCTTCTTCACTCTTTCTAGGCTTAGCTTCAGATTTACCACAATCTCTGTTCCCATTTTAAAAAAAAATATTCATACTCTTTTTTACATCACTGTAATTTCTCAACTATTTTTGCATGCTAACTCACCACCTACCTTCACTAGCTCCACCCAGTAGAATACTGTCTTTGATAAGTAGTTAAGCAAAATGAATGAACACATTAGCCGCTGTCTGAAAACATGTCCCTCATTCCACTCCTGTAGTCCACCACCATCACCACCACCACCACCACAACAACAGTTAGAGGAGTGGGGTTATAATTCTTTAACAATTCTCTGAAGTCACAGTGAGTTCTTGCACTGATTAGCTGGCCAATGCAGAAGCTTCTCTTGATGCTAGCCAGTAATGCTCACCACACCCAGGATTTCTGGATGTCTAAAATCGTGGTATTACCTCCAAGCTTACATGTCCACCTTGTGGGTAATGTTTGTTCATCTACTTAGGAAAGAAAATACAAAGCAGAAAAGAGTCTAAGGACAAACTCAAAGAGTTGAGTTCATGTTTCATGTGGGAGTAGTGGCAGGTTGGGGGAGTAGAATGCAATCATGAACAGTCTAAGGACAGAGTATACTCTGGGAGAAAGGAAGCAAAAGACTGGTCCAGAAGGTGTTTCTTCTTTTAACTGACATGTACAATTCCCTTCCCTCACAACTGGGTGGGTGGAGTACCAAGATATCACTCAGGATTTGCTATGTCATGGCAAAGCACCAGATTCTAGCAGCAGTGGGTTGCCACGGACAGAACCAGGCAGGAAGTTTATTATCTTTGACATGCCTAAATGCTGAGTCACCCATGTGGTCTACAGGAAGCATGCAATGAATATGCATGCTCTATATAATCCACATTACAATTCAAATGGCCCATTCCACTCATTATACTCTTTCTGTAAAGTGAAGGCCCTTTGGGAGACTGATCAACAGATATTCTGCCTTTGCAGAATAACTTTACTTGTTTTCTTTCTCTTTACTTGTGCTGTCTGAACAACTCAGTACTTTTCACAAAGTGTTACAAAGGTCCATATCTCCAGTCTAACCATGGCAGGGCTTTTTTTAGGTTGGGTTTGGTTTTTTATTTTGGTTGGTTTTTTTTTTTTTTTTTTACTTTCTTTAGTTCTTTGCCTGCAGGCTGATCATGCAGATCTCAGATTTTCTTCTGAGAAGCATGCCAAAGAAACACACCTTTTCTCTTTGCTTCCTGTCTGAACCCCAAACTCAGGAATCCTCCTCTCTAGATATGTGTCACATCTGGAATTAGCCATTTCTTAGAATGTCTAGTTGTTGGGGCACCTAGGTGGCACAATGGATAATGCACCCACTCTGGAGTCAGGAGAACTGAGTTCAAATTCAGCCTCAGATACTTGACATTTACTGGTTGTGTGACCCTGGGCAAGTTATTTAACCCTAATCGCACCTACTCCCACCCCACACAAATCTAGTTGATAACTTGGAGATAAAAAGGAAGAAATGAGTGGCTTGACCAGGGACTCTAGGTCCAATTTCAGTTTCACCTGTGCAGGTACATGTTTCTTACTATCATGAGGTTCTTCTGAAATATATTATTATTGCCACTGGGGTAGGAGTTGAAAGGAAGAGAAATCCCCTTCCCTCTGTTTGCTGGAAGTCCAAAGAAGAGAAGGCACTGGAAAAAGTCACAAGGCAAGAGGCTCCAAAGAAGGTAAAATTTCACCAAAGTGAACTGCAGAACAAAGGGGGACATTTCCTTCCATATAAGAGTCTATCCCTCCTTGTGTTCAAGTGCCAATCATCTTCTACACTAGAGATTTCAAACTCTGCCAGAAACACTCCTGAGTGCAACCTGAATCAGATTAAAATGTAATTGGGAAATATTTAACACAATAAATAAAATACAGTAAAATATAGATAATGTTGACATGTGGTTTTCTAAGTCAACATGCACCCTTAGGGATTGTTATTTATGATTTATTGGTTCTAATTTCTTTTGGAGTTTGATACCATTATTATTTACAATTTCCAGGCACTGGGAACCAAATTGCAGTTCCTGGTGTCACCTAGTAAGGTCCTAGGGCATATGTTCACTTCCATAGAAGTCTATCTTTGCATAGACAAAAGTCCATAGTTTGTTGTCTCATTAAATTAAATGAACAAAAAAAAATTAAGGGAGCAAGTACTGATTAGAATCTCTCTGGATCAACCCTTCACTACAGTGTTATTTACTCTTGATTCTGATTCATTTTTAAAGTTTGACCAAAGCTTTAAGGACCATACCAATCAACTTTCTTCTTATGTAATTCCTTAACATAGTTGTACCTTTGTACTCTGTTCCAGTGAGTATAATGGTGATTTAAATCTTAAGATCTTTCCCATCCATTAATAGGCTCATGTGACATGCTTAAATCACATGGAAGTCTGAGTCACATGAGTCTAAGTCACATGGAACAGGAAGAGGTGGAGCAGAAAGGGTAGAAAGGAAGAGGCAGAACAAGAGCAGAGCTGAGAGGAAGTTAGTCAGAGAACAGTCAGAACTGAGGGAGAAAGAGGAGGCAGACAGCCAGGCTTGTGAGTGTTTGTTTGTGGGAAGGTCCTAGTAGGGGGAAGGCTTGGGGCTGGTGTCATCCTCTACATTGTTATTGTGTATATATGTCTTTGTTACTATGATGGATCTGGCTTTCTGATGTCTGAATAAATGTTTTGGTTCTGTCTTCCATGGGGAGAGTCTGTTGTATTTTGGGATTCAGAATGGCTCTGGCATATTCATGGCTGCCCTAGGCATAGGCTCTGTGAATATCACATTGGCACTACAGTGAGGAACTTATATTTTCAATTCTGGCTTCACATATTACTTTTTCTCACCATTGAATCCATACTCCTTCCATTTACCCCAACCTGAAATCTCCTTCCAATACTTCTTTGTCAAATTATTTCTGTCCCTTCTTTAAAAAAAAAAAAGTGCTAAAACAGACCTTCCCCAACACTCTATGAGTCTAGTCACTTCAATTTCTCTAGGAACCTTCACAGTACCTATGAATTATAACAGCTAATAATAGCTAGGTGGCATAGTATTTATAGCATTGGTCTTGGAGTTTAAAAGTTGGCCCCAGACACTTGCTAGTTGTGTGACACTGGGCAAATCACTTAACCCTATTTGCTTCAGTTTCTCATGGCAAACCACTCCAGTATCTTTACCAAAGAAAACCCCAAATAGGGTCACAATGAGCAACAAAAAGAGTTCTTGAATTGACTCAACAATAAAAACAACAAAAATAATAGCTATAACACTTTAAGGTTTTTTAATCATTTTACATACACTATCTTCTTTAATCCTCATGAAAATACCTAATTGTGAGGTAGGGGTTATTTCCCCATCATTTACAAACAAGATAACCAAGGCTAAGAGAGATGAAGGTGTTTGCTCATGATCACATACAGTTCATACCGAAGACAGGATTTGAACCCACTTCTTCCAGACTACAAGTTCAGTATTCTATTTACCATATATGGTGATTTTGGTATGTTATCTATCTATCTATCTAGCTACCTAATTTCTTCAAATATTCTATTATTTCATTATTAAAAATATCCCTTCCATGAATATGGACCCCAACCTCTCCACATTTTAGTGGATGGTCTTCTTGAGTTGCTTTTCTAAAAAAATAATTTGCCACTCAGTAGGGAGCCTTCTAAACATTAGTCTCTCCAAATTTACCTCTTTTGTTGCTTGAATGAAGAATTAGTCCTTGGGCTTTTACTCAAAGCCTTTTAGCTTGATGGGACCTGCTTCTCAGCTTGCACTCAGCTAACAAAGACTTTGAGAACCTAGGGTCATCTCCATGCCATGATCACTCATTACCAAAAGATTGTAGCTGAAGGAACATAAAGATATTTATCTCTGAGTTGCTTACAAAAGAACTAGAGAGGCAATTTCCTAATCTGAAAATGAAGGGGATTGGACTAGATTAAGGGTTTTTAACATTTTTTATATCATGGACCTCTTAGGCAATCTGATGAAGCCTATAGACCCTTTTCAGAATAATGCTTTGAATTATACATACACACACATAATGTATCATATATATATGTAATATATATATGTATGTGTATTTATACAACTATACACATGCATATACACACATGTGTCTATATTGCAGAATACATTTTAAAAGGAAATAAATTATATTGAAATACAGTTATAAAAATATTTTTAAAAATTACAGACCCCAGGTTAAGAACCCCTGGATTAGATGATGCCTAGGATCACTTTAATTTCTAGTAATATATATAATAAAGGAGTTTAAAAACTAAGTAACAAGATTATTCCAGACAATAAGAGCTATGAATTTGAATATATGCTTATTAATTTCAGTTCTTTTATTTTTAACTGTATCCTACCTTCCTGAAGGATCCTGTGTTTTACTTCTATTATATTGTAAGTTCCTCAAGGCAGGGATTATTTTGCTTTTTTTTGCATCCTAAGCAATTAGCACAGTGTCTGACACATAGTAAGTGTTTAATAAATGCTTGTTGACTTTATTTAACTTTTCTATAATATCTAGTACATTACTCAACATTCATATAATGTTCAAGAAATAATGGCTGATTAGATTTGACACCAGGAAATAGCAGAAAAAAATGTGAAATTATTACTAATGATAAGGTCTTAGGTTGCATAGACCAATATTTACTGGGCTTGCATTAAGCCATACTTCTATTTTAACATCAAAGAATTGGCTAAAAATACTCAGTCACTTAAGTCAGCTAATGCTAACCATGTCAGTATACAATAAAACTTTTGATCCAGAAGAATTGCAAATGGCTTAGATTATAAAATGTCCTTGAATAACTAAGATTGCTGTTAATCCATTTTTGGAAGCTCAGTACATATTGATTAATTTGGGTGAGTCTATGAGCACTGGGATGTATGTTTGTGATGGGTGCAAAAAGGGTCACTGAGAATGTATGTTATAGGAAAAGGGCAACAAGAGACCCCAGTGTTGATTATACATCTAACTGAACCTGAACAAAAAAGCATGCCACATGTAGAAAAGCCTACCCTGGAGAGAGAGGGAGAGTAATGGCCAAGGCACTCAGAGAGCAAAGAGAGGAGTTAAACAATTTTGGACCCAATAAGATCAAAATCCTCCTAGGAGGAAACATCTAGTGTGGCTGACTTGATGCCATTAATATTAGTGAAGAGCAATGTAGCTCTAACTTTAAGGTATAAAAGTGTGAATTATGGAATGGGCACTCAACCCGGTTAGTTATGTTATAGGTATTATCTGAGCCTTTGGTAGTATCTCTGCTGAGCTATGAGTTATTCAACAATTTATCAAGGAAATATGTTGTGTGCCATAGTAACCCGAATATTAGTGATTAATAAATGAAAGCTTTTCCCCTTTTGCTAGTGGCCTATGTACAACCCCTTCCACTCCCTTTGCCTCCACTTGTGGAACCTCAAGCTGGGCAGTGAGAAGGGCCCAGGATGAAGCATAATTCCCATTGTTTTGCACAATGAAATGAATTATACTGGCATTGTATTTGTGCCATCTACCTTATGTTCCAGTAAAACTATTATTTAAAAAAACTTTCTATGGTAATTTAAATGGAAAATTATTTATCAATATGATTTCAAAGATGACTTTTGAGTCACCTTCAATAGCAGTTCCACTTTGAGGTATCTAGATCTAGTCCTGTGCTTTCTAGCCTGAATGATCCTTTGCTTGGATAATTCATATGTCATTGTCTTGGATATTAGGGACTCACATGTCCAAGATGAGTTTTTCTGTGTTTTCATATTGAAGAAAAAAGTTCAGAGATAATGGAACTAGGTGTCCAAACTAGATACCTGAATTATTTTCTTTAGTGTACATGAATATAAAACCATTTATAGAGAAAATTATGTGGTGGGGTCCAAAGTAAAGTCATTAGAGACAGTCATGGGACCAAGGTTACCAATGTAGTCACTTGAGCTATTAAAAAGAAAATATGTCTATACAATAACACTTTGAGAAAATGATATTTTAGGACCATGTGGTTTTAAATTGCATGTTGGCCATTTTCTATAGTGAGTCTACATGAATGCTGTAGAAAATGCAAGTGGCTTGCCCAACCACAGACAGCTAGTAGATGTCAGAGGGAAGACTTGAGCTTTTTACTCTAAATTCAGTGCTCTTTGCACTATGTCATTCTGTTTTCAATTATGATAATTATACTTCAATGAGTTCACCCATAGGTTTAATTACTGGAGTAAGTATTGAAAAAATTTATAATCTATGCAATCGTGTTTAATAGTGAATGTTTATATTGCTGCCTTTGATTATTGAGTTTAATTAAGTCTATTAATATCTTCTAACTCCTGTGATATACCCTTGAAAATTATAACACAATGATTAGAAGAATGAGAAACCTCAGTAAATCATGTTGCCTTATCTTAAGATGAGGGGGAACCTTGGTTCTTGAAATCTTTGCCAGAGGAACCCAAACTAGCAGGTCCTGTACAACTAGAAAGACTTGGACTATGGATCAAGCAAGAGCCAGTATCTACCATCTGAGAACTAGCCTATGTATTAGCTACTAGATTATGAATTATTTTGGTTACAACAATTCATGAAAATCCTCTACTAAGGTGATGAGAAGTATCCATTTTTAAGTACTAGAGTAATTCTCCATACATAGACACTAAATATATTAGACATTTCAAAAGATTGAAAAAGATTTACAGATGATATTAATATAAAAAAGAAAGAATAGAACAGGGAGAAAAAGAAAAGTGGAAAGGCAAAGGAGTAATAAAAGATGGAAAGAAAAAGAAAGCAATAAAGAATAAAAGAAGGAAGAGAAGAAGAAAGGAAAGGAAGAGAGAGAAAAAGAAAGAAAAGTTTCCAGAGAAAATATTAGTAGCTACTGGCCCATATGCTTGTTTTTCATCTCTATAAAATCTCCAATGAGATATTTCACATTATCTTCCATTTCTTCAATCTTTTGGTTTTGTTTTGTGATTTCTTGGCTTCTTATAAAGTAATTGGTTTCCATCTGTTCCATTCTAATTTTTGAAGATTTTCTTCAGTGAGTTTTTGAACCTCCTTTTCCATTTGGCTAATTCTGCTTTTTAAAGCATTCTTCTCCTCATTGGCTTTTTGAACCTCTTTTGCCAATTGAGTTAGCCTATTTTTAGAGGTGTTATTTTCTTCAGCATTTTTTTGGGTCTCTTTTAGCAAGCTGTTGACTCACTTTTCATGATTTTCTTGTATCTCTCTCATTTCTCTTCCCAGTTTTTCCTCCACCTCTCTCACTGGATTTTCAAAATCCTTTTTGAGCTCTTTCATGGCCTGAGACCACTGAATATTTATTTTGGATGTTTGGGATACAGAAGCCTTGACTTTTATGTCTTTCCCTGACAGTAAGCATTGTTCTTCCTCATCTGAAAGGATGGGAGAAGATACCTGTTCACCAAGAATATAACCTTCTATAGCCTTATTTTTTCCCCCTTTTTTGGGCATTTTCCCAACCAGTTACTTGACTTTTGGGTTCTTTGTCAAGAGTAGGGTATACTCTGGGGCCATGTAAGATATCAGTTCCTCCAAGGTGGCACAATCAAGCCTGCACATTGGTCTTGGAGAAACCAGAAAACTTTTGTGCCCAGAATCTGCAAGTAGTAGAATGTCATCTCCACAATCACCTTGCCTCCAGTTCTGCTGTGCCAGCACTGAGGACTGAGATTCAGCTCAGTTGCTCAATTCACCCAGGGGCTTTATGATGAGGCCTCCAACAATGGATGCTGGCTGCTGCAGGCCTGGGGCTGGAGCTATCGGGGGACCTTGCTCCTTTCTCAGACAGCTGAAAAAGCCCTCTCACTGACCTTTAGTGCCTGTGGGTTGAGGGATCTGCACTGCCTCTGGGGATTCTGCCCCCAAAGCCTGCCCCAGCCCTGCTACTGGGCTGTGCTCCACTCTGCATCCAGTGCAATGGAGCTTTCCTGTCAGCCTTCCAGGTCACCCTGGGATGAAATTCTCCTCCATTCCATCATTCTGTAGCTTCTGTCTCTCTAGAATTTGTTGAGAGTCATTCTTTACAAGTATTTTAAGGGCTATGGGGAAAGAACTAGTGTATATGTGTCTTTCTACTCCACCATCTTGGCTCTGCCTCCTCAATAAAATCTTAATGAAAATAGTTTATCCACACATGTATCAAGGCTATCCTTAATGAAAATATGAGAATGCAACAGTTCATCTTATTCAGCTGATTTTAATAGCAGACCTCATCTTCATAGTTACACAATTAATGGAGAGAAGTAAAGGATACTTTTGTCTACAAGTATTGATATTTTGAAAGCATTTCATTGGTAGATCACAATGCACCAAAGAATCTATTCCATTATGCTTCCTAGGTATAATCATCCGAGATTCTTGTGTAGACACAATCAAAGAGATAACTGTTTAATAGCCATTTGATTATAATATTGAAGGTGAAATAAAATGTGGGACTTAGGTGGTGCACTGGTCATATAGCAATGATGAGGAAAAAATAGATAAGTATTCTGAATATTCCACTGACATCCCTGAAATATTAAAATCTAGAGAAAGACTTGCAATTCATTAGATATACCTTCAGTGGAAGATTTATAGAAGGACTTGGAAAGAATTGAACTAGCAAAAACCTGAGAAGATTTGTGTGAACTGATTTAAAGTGAAGAGAGTAGATCTGAGAGAACAATTCATATCCTAGCAGTAATACTTTAAAGACAATAAACTTTGAAAGATTTAGGAGTGATACAATGATCAACCACAATTCCAAAGGACTCATGATTAAACGTGCTATCCACATCCAGAAAGCTAATGGATTCAGAGTAGTGACTGAAACTTTTTTCCCCTTTGTTTTCCTTTTTTGGATATGGCTAATATAAGAACTTATTTGTACAGGGTTATACATATTTGCAATGGGTTTTGTTTTCTTTACCTTCTCAGTGGGGTTAGGGAAGGAAGGAGAAAAAGAATTCAGAATTGAAGAAAAACCAAAACTGAATTAAAAAAAAAAAGAATTGAACTGAGTGAGAAGATGTGAATTGATTGCCATATGTACTAGAATAGGGAATTATCAGTAAGATCAGAGATCCATTTAAGAAAGAAGGATAAAGTTGTTTTGCTCTATCATTTATTCACATTGCCCCATAAACATATCTTAAATATTTTTCTTTCATTTTTTAATATCATCATTTTTGCTCTTGCTGTAACATGTAAGCATTCTGTGGCCATAGGCTGATGTGCAATACAATTTTGCAGTTAGCTGACCTGGCTGTTTTTCAGCTTTTCATTGATCAGTCACTTTCAGTTGTGTTCAACTCTTTGCGATCCCTTTTGGGGTTTTCTTGGCAAGGATACTGGAGTGGTTTTCCATTTCCCTCTCCAGATATGAGGAAACTGAGGCAAACAGGGTTAAATGACTTGCCCAGGATCAGGTAACTAGTAAGTGACTGAGGCCATATTTGAACTCAGGAAGAGGAGTCTTCTTGGTTCCATGCCTGGAAATCTATCCACCATGCCACCTAACTACCTTGCTTTATTTTGTAGATTAGTCCATAGCTTGTCAATGTTTTTAAAAGAGCACATACTGAAGGAGGTAAAGCCAAGATGGTGGATTCGAGGCAGCAACCCAGTCAAACTCTTCCAACATTTCTTTCCTAACAAATTTAAAATAATGCCTCAAATAAAATTTTGGAGCAACAGAGTCAACAAAAGGTTAGGGTGATATAGTTTTCCAGCCTAAGACACGTTAGAAAGTCAGCAAGAGAGGTCAGTGACACCACGGTGGGAGCCAGCCCAGAGAAAATGCTGCAGGAACACCAGCAGTAGGCCTTGGATATGGGGAAAAACTACAACCAAAGCCTCAAAGAAAAATGCTAATTGGATACAAACCCAGCAAGAATTTCTGGAAGAATTAAATAAAAAATAAGAGTGGTAGAGGAAAAATTCGAAAAGAGATGAGAGTGATGCAAGGAAATCATGAAAAGAAAACCAATAACTTTGTAAAAGAGGTACAAAAAGTACTGAAGAAAACACAAAATAGAATTGGTCTAATGAAAAAAAAGAGGCACAAAAATTCACTGAAAAAAATAACACCTTAAAAAGCAGCATAGGCTAAATAGTGAAAGAGGTACAAAAGCTCACTGAAGAAAATAATTCTTTAAAACTCAGAACTGACCAAGAAGAAGTTAATGACTCCATGAGACAACAAGAAACAATTTTCAAAAGTAAAACAAATTAAAAAATAACTAACTTGGAAAATAAATTGAGGAGAGAGACTTCAAGAATTATTGGATTATCTGAAAGCCATTATCATAAAAAGTCTAGACATTAAATTTCAAGAAATTAAATAGGAAACCTGCCCTTTATGCAAGAAAGCAGTAAAAACAGAAATTGAAAGACTGCACTGATCACCTCTTAGAAGAGATCCCAAAATGAAAACTCCCGGGAATATTATAGCCAAATTTCAGAGCTCCCAGATCAAGAAGAAAATATTGCGACCAGTCAGAAAGAAATCACTCGAATATAGGGAGTCATAGTCAGGATCACACAAGATTTAGCAGCTTCTATATTAAAAGAGAGTAGGGTTTGGAATATGATATTCTAGAAGACAATGAAGCTGGGATGTCAAACCTGAGTATAATCCTTCAGGGGGGAAATGAATATTTAATGAAATAGAGGACTTTCAAGCATTCCTGATGAAAAGGCCAGAGCTAAATAAAAAAAAAAAATTGACATCAAACATAAGACTCAAGAGAAGCATAAAAAGGAAAACATGAAAGAGAAATCATGAGTCTCAATAAAGTTAAACTGTTTGTAGCCCTACATAAGAAGATAATGCATGTAATTCCTAAAAATTTTATCATTATTAAGGCAGAAGTAGTTTACATAGGCAGAGCGTCTTGGAGTGAGTTGATTTTGTTAGTATGATCTCAAAAAAAAAAATGAAGGGTGTGAAAGAGGGATGAACCAGGAGAAGAGGAAAGGGAGAGGTAGAATGTGTACAATTATTTCACTTAAAGAAATGTGCAAGGAAGAGTGTTTACAGTGGAGGGGAAAATGGGGGAAATGGCAGGTAATGTTTGAACCTTATTGTTGTTGGAATTATTTCAAAGAGGAAAGAATACAAGCACACACATCCACTTGGGTATAGAATTCTATCTTATCCAACAGATTAGTAGGAGGGAAAGGGATAAGAGAAGGTACAGGGGTAATACTAAAAGGGAGGGCAGACTAAGAGAAGCAGTGATCAGAAGCAAAACAGACTTTTGAGGAAGGATAGGATAAAAAGAAAAAGAAAGTATAAATAGAAGAAAACAGGATTGAAGGAAATACACTGTTCATAATCATATCTGTGAAAGTGAATGGAATGAGTTCACCCATAAAATGGAAGCAGATAGCAGAACGAATTAGAAACCAGAATCCAACATTATGTTATTTGCAAGAGACACACTTGAAACAAAAGACACATGTACACAGTTAAAAAGTGGAGATGGAGCAGAATCTTATGCTTTAGCTGAAGTAAAAAAGAAAGGGGAGCAGTCATCTCAGACAAAGTAAAAGCAAAAATATACATAACTAAAAGAGATAATCAAAGAAACTACATTTTGTTAAAAGATACTATAGACAATGAAGTAATATAAATTTTTTACAGTAAGTTTATTTGATAAAGGTCTCATTTCTCAAATACGTAGGCAACTGAGTCAAATTTATAAAAAGGAGTCATTCCCCAGCTCATAAATTATAAAGGGATATAAACAGGTAGTTTTAAGAAGAACAAATCAAAACTATCTATAGTCACATAAACACCTCCCTTTGGATTCATCTTGTGGAGAATCCCCGATTTGTGCTAGGGCCACTCAAAATTTAAAAGTTCTCATTTTCTCAGCATTAACACATAATAATGCACAAGCCACGCTACTGACACTTCCTCACACACATGGAATTGATTTCCATTCATTCCTCTAGTACAGGGGTTCTTAACCTGAGGTCCATGAACTTAGAACAAAAATAATTTGATAATTATATTTCAACATCATTGGTTTCCTTTGTAATCCAATGTATTTTATTTTATGTATTTAAAAACATTAGCTTGAGAAAGAATCCATAGGTTTCATGAGGCTGCCAAAAAAAGGTTAAGAACACTTGGCCTAGTAGGATGTAAGCTCCTTGTATAAAGTATAAGCACTGTCCTATGTGGGCACCTAATAAAAGTTTATTGAAATTGAACTGAGCTGAACCTTTATTTCCTTCTCATTCACACTATTTTTCTGTACACTGACTCAACTCTCCTGAATCACTGTTTTTCTCTAAAACACTCTTCTTCTGGAAGCTCTTTCCACACACCCACAGGCTAGTTTCTATTACACTTCTTACAAATACCAGCAATGATAAGACACCCCGACATGTCTTAAATAAGCCCAGGGACTAATTGGCAGCTATGAGTAGCTATGTGCCCTTACCACCTACTCACAACTGTTCCTCTTCTGGGATTCTTAGACTAGCCTGAAAGTGGTAAGAAGTAACAACCAATTACTGGCATATTTGAGATTAGTCCTCACAGATCTACAGATATAAGGTAAGCAAGTATCAGAAAAATAGGAAAAAATTAGTACTGAACCAAAGAAGAATGTAAGTTCCTGGAGGGCAGGTCATGTTTGACTCAGTAGATCGAGCACTGGGTCTAGAATCAGCAAGAACTAAATTCAAATCCCACCTCAGATCCTTACTGCCTGTGTGATCCTGGCAAGTCATTCAAACTCTGCCTGCCTCAGTTTCTTGAACTATAAAGCAGGGATGATAATTATAGTGCCAACCTCACAGAGATGTTGTGAGGATCAAATTCAAAGGTATTGGTGAAGTGCCTGGCACTTAATAGCCGTCTCTCAAATCAGAGGGCCAGTTTATAGTTAACCTCTACCTCTTTGGGCTATTAGCGTTCTATTTGTAGCACCTTATGCTAGAATGGAAGAGGAAGCTAGTAGGTGCTAAATAAATGCTTATTCTCTTTCCTTTGTGTTCCTATCTTTAGCATATCACACCTTGCATATAGTAATAAATATTTGTCAATTGATTTAATTTTGTTAAAATGGAGACAGTCTCCTTTATCTGCTGCAAGCCTATAACCATTGGTATCATAAGAAACCTTAGGAGCTCAGTTTAGTTTGTGAAGTGACTATGTATGGATAGACATATTTGTTTCTTCAAAATATGTTGGTGCTCAATATGTTGTGCTCAACTTACTCCTTCCCCTTTGTGCAGAGGGGCACAACAATTACTTACAGTTTACGGAATCAGAGAGGATGGCAGGATCATTAATTTGGAATTGAAAGGGCCCTTAGAGATCATCAAGTTCATCCCATCCATTATACAGATGAGAAAAGAGAGTCTCAGAAATTTTAAGTGATTTGCCTAGGGTCACACAGCTAATCAGGACCTGAGGTATTAGAACACAGGTCTAACCGTCTCTAAGTCCAGTGGACTTTTCACTGCATGAGAGGTATCAAACTGGTAGCCCAGAAAGCCTGCAGTCCTCCCCACTGAAGCTGGAAATATATGGCATGATGAAAATATATAAAATATATTTCATAAAAATGTAATTGGGAAATATTTAACAAAATAAATAAAAATATAAGAAAATAGAAAAAAATTGTATTTTAAAACTAAGTCAATATATAGACATTAGGGATCTTTATGTATGGTTTAGTGTGCCCTATTTCTATTTGAGTTTCATAGCACTGAGCTATACTGTCCTACTTAGCTCTTCTTGCTGATCCTTGAAGGCTTACATTTACTCACCGTGACGTAGCTTAATTGTTGTCTTTCAGTCAGTTATGTCCAAATCTTTGTGATCCTTTTTGGGGTTTTCTTGGCAAATATACTGGAGTGGTTTGCCATTTCCTTCTCCAGCTGATTTTATTGTTGAGGAAACTGAGGCAAACAGAGTTAATTAAGTGACTTGCCCATGGTCACACAGCTGGTAAGTGTTTGAGACTAGATCTGAACTTAGGAAGATCAGTCTTCTTGCCTTCAGGCTCAGTGCTCCATTCTCTGGGTGACCTAGTTGCCCCTATGTAACTCAATAGCCCTTCTCCCAAATCAGAGCACTGCTGTGTTACTGTCTGCTGCTTTGTTTATTAGCATCCTACTTGTGGCACCTTATTCTAGAAGAGAAGGGCAGGCAGGTCTTCTGTCCTCATATCAAGGATTATTCCCCAAATTCTTTTGGATACTACTGCCATCAGTGGTCCTATTTCAAATGAGTATTACCATGTGTCATCTTGAGCTGATTCCTAATGCTACACCATACCTGGTATACATCTTTGGATTTTTAATGGTGTTTAGCAGGCCAGGGCAAAGCACTGGAGCATTCAGTTTGATGGCCTTAGGATGACTAGCCACTATTTCCACTGGGCTTATAAAAATGAATTCTATGAGTTATTTCAGTTCATCAGTAGCTGTGAACTGTCCTTGAAACACTCAAGATTTTAATTGTTTGAAATGCCCATCTAAAGCTGATCTTATGAAAAAGTGAATTTATTTTTATTTTTTTGCCTTTCCTATGCAAGCAACAATTTTTATGGACTAAAAAAAATTCCACAGCATTGTCATAAGTGCTGTGTTCCACTTTATGAACCCTGAAATAATGGATTTGCAAGAGGTATATGCAGAAGACTGTTATTGACTGTGAAGACATTCTGTACCAGTTGACTGTGAACTGAAGTATCATTTTCCCTCTCATCCTGGCACCTGGATAATATTAAATTTGAACCTTTGATTTGATTGATACATCTCAGCAGCAGGACATTTAGACATTTATGTCATAAAACCAAAATGAAATATTTTATATCACTGAACACAGCAGTGTAGGGCACAGTAGTTAAAATCAAATGAAGTTAGCATCAATTCTGTAGATATGGGGAAAAAAATCACGCAAAACCCCACCACAAAGAACACCCTGTTGTTTTTGTTTTAAAACGACATTTAATAGACTCATCAGGAAGTTCTCCCAAGGAAATAGAGCTGATGGGTTCAATGTACAAAGCAGGAGACCTATTCCTCTATGCAAAACAGGCATACGCAGGTGCAAGAAAGGTAATTGCTAGAATACACCATTCCCTGTTTTACATGCACAACTGTGTAACATGTGAGGGCAACTAGCTACTTTTGTCTCTGTCTGAATCCTTTTCATGTCCAGATTGGCTGCTTTGGAGAATTGACTCCCCTGCTCCTTGGATCCTGTGCATGAAAAGGCATTTTAAAGTCTAGAAGACAATGGAATTCTTACAACCACTTGCTAGGATGGATTCAGCCTCTCCTTTTATTTGTTAAAACAAATAAGTAAGCAAACACACCCAAGCTATCCCGGACTTAATTTTTTCCCCTTCCCTCTTATCCATTTTTGTTGTTGTGGAGTGCCACTGACTTCATTAGCACATTGAAATCTGCTGAAGCCAGAAAGCAACTTTCTTGCCTATTAGTTTAACCAAAGGCCTATCACAGCCAAGCATTACCCACCGTCTTGGGAATAATTAAGACATGCCATCCCCACAAAACAGTTTTTAAGTGGGCAAAGCATATTTAACGGTAGAGTTTGTGGCACCCGGAATGGAAATACCATGAAAACTGTGGGGAATATGTACTTACACTAACACAGAACAAGTTCCTAATAATTCACATATAGACTCTGGGGGATATGGTATCCAGTGTGTACACTCTAAATGTTGCTAATGAAATGTTTACAATCTATGGAGGCATAAGGAAAAGAGTATAATCGGTGGCCAGCTAAAGGGCACCCGTTAACTGCAATAAGGCAAATTTAATATGTACATAATTATTGATCTCTTTAGCAAAAAGTCTTTATGAATAATATTCATGCCATAGTGTTAGAAGCAAAAGTATCCAGGGAGTTAGGCATCAACAGCAGAACAATTGATAGATTTAGACAGGTTGGACAATGTCAGTCTAAAAGCATCTAATCAATATGGACAAATGTGTCAGAAAGGTGATTTAAGAAATGACTTTATAATAAGAAAAAGACCGGATTCAGGGTCCCTCTTCCTTCTTTAATATGAAACACATATGTTTCCAAAACAAGTGGTTAAGAAAATCATTTCAAGTGCTCATGGAAGGTCAAGCCAAGTTAAATTAAAACATAGCACGTGTCCAGTGTGGCCTTCCTGCCCTGTGCATTGCATAATATCTGGATTATTTTAGATTTGAGTGTTAAATGTAGTATAGCACATATGTGTCACCATTAATGTGTTTTGCATTATTGAAACATGGGTGTTGTTTCTACTCATTGTCTTTGACAGCTCTAGGCAGTCCGGTAACCAGCATCCAGCTTGGTTCTGAGAAGCCCAAGCTTCTCCATTGTTCTACCCTATTTCTGCCACTAGTTATGAAAAAAAAATCAGGCATTTCAACTCTCCTTTACTGGAAGAGATGGGGACTGTGTATTTAATGTAGATTTCAGCTTTTAGAAGCAATTAGTAAGGTGCATCAAAATAACATAGAGACATGGAGACAAAGATCATACAGATTGTTTTTCTATAAAACATGCTGAATAACCAATCACATAAAAGGACATTGAGGATTTATTAGTTAGGTCTGTCCACGAGTCCTCCACTGAAACTTATTCTGATGCCTTGGAAGGTTTAGAGGTAAGCATGGGTCCTCAAAGGTCAAGGCAGCAATGTGTGAGATCTGGCAGGTTTTAGCAACCTGGTAAAACTTGAAGGCTGGGTTTGGTCATGAATGGTGTGTCTGTTGATCAAGGAATGGCCTTGCAAAGTATGGAGGTGCTCCTTTCTAGGTTGATCCCAAGAAGATGAAATAGTCAGCCATGGAATCTCTGAGGGGTAATCTACAAAGTTGTAGAGGGGCTGCAATCTGAATCAGTGGAAGGAGTATTCTCACAAGTAAAATGATCATTCCTTGGAATATGGAAGTATTGAAGTCAGGCTTGTGCCTGGTGAGCTCTATTGGTGAGAGCAGGACGTAACTGAGCCCCAGGTTCTAGGTTTAATGCCAAAACAGGTAGTTTGCTTCAGTTAGTTTCATTACCAATGACCATCCCATCCTTTCTCTTGCAAATGCATGCTCTTGGTTGTGTGTTTGAAATATGGATTATTTTTTGCTCCCCGTTACCATTACTAGAAAATCTACTTAAATCATAAGTCTCTTCCAACCCCCACCAAACTGTCCCGAGGCCCAAGGGAAAGCTAATAGTTCAACATGCAATAAGCTGTGAACTCTGATCCTAAGACCCCAGTCACTCCAAAGAAAAAGCCAGAAATCTTTTTGAAAAGAATGCTGCCCCCAATTTTATACTTATCTGACATAGATGCTACTATAGTCAAGAAAGATTATGAAGGATAAGCCAAAAGACTGCTAGAATTAATGGAAAACTGTTAACTTTAATAGGGTTTTAAAGGTGACAGTCTCATTCCCCATGGAGCAAGGCAATGAGGTAGTTTGGAAACTAAAATCAAGGTATTTTGTGAGTTGCCTAATAAAGGAATGAGGAATGAGGGGGAAGACCTAGGAAACTTAACTCTCACAGCAGCAAAGTAAGCAAGCTGCTGGGGAGTGGAGGGATGTTCTTGATCTTCTAGTCAGTTAAGCCTTAGTGTACATGCATCCTGGGAGCTATGACTATGCCAGTCACACCTGGTTTTTGTTTTTGTTTTTTATTTTTAATTTTTATCCTCTCACAATCTTTATATGTGAAAAATGGTACAGAGCACGGTCAGTAGCTCAACTATGGGTGAATCCCTTTTCTCTAATGCAGAACTTGGTAATCACTTGATGAGAGCAAAGCAGTAGGTGTTCCCAGAGGAATAATGATAAAGAAAAATAGTATGAGGTTTCTTTTTTGTTGTAGATTATTATTGTCCAATAATAAACATCTCTGAAGTCTGGACCACCAAGTTACTCTCCAATTCATGGTACTGAGTATGAATTGATTTATTCTATGATATAATACTCTTCCACTAACTCTTCCAAAAAATTCTTTTCCTGAATGTTTTCTTCCTAGAATGCATCTGTGTGTTTTGTCAGAGGATGAAGCCGTAGGCCATGGATAGGTCAAGTTACTATATGAGTGTTCTTTTATGAGAAGGATTCTCTCCAGGGGCCATGCCTGACCAGCTATATTGGAAGGGTACTTGAGCCAGGGTCTGACCCCAAGATGCTGGTATCATATTTGATGGGTACAATTTTTTGCCGTTTCTAACTAGGTGTGGAATGTATCTATAATAAGCATGTACAGTAATGAACCAGATGGTTCTATCAGGATGTAGCTGGAGATGCTATAGGAATCAAAATGTCACCAGGGTTGAAATAAAAATTTACCCTATAGGAAAAGTGGTAACACAACTCATGTTAAGGAGATCAATATGTATTTGCATATAATAATTACACAAAAATAGGAAAAAGCAATGAAAGACTATTGAAATCCAGATATCACTTACGGCATATAGTTTTGGAGAGTAAAGGGCAACAAATGGAGAAGAGAGAAAAGTGATGCATGGTTGTTTTTGAGAGTATTGAGTTTAACCTATATGATTAGCCTGTAAGGATTAACCAAATGCATGTGTTATCTAGCAGGACCTAAATCATTTTTCACTTCTCTTTTAGCTTATCTGCCTTTTTTGCCACCACTTTTTTATCCCTTAGCTGCCAATGCTATGCCATCAATGCCACACCACAGGCTTAGTGGAATACAGCAAATAGGATCGATTACAATAGTAATTTATGATCCTTTTTCCCCACAGGGAGAACTCCCCAAGAAGAAGGGTTATTTCTGTACCAAGCACTTAGCAAAGTGCCTGGCATGAAATAGGGGTTTCACAAATGCTTGCTGACTGATGAACTTTCATTTTGGCACTCTTCTTTAGTTTTGAACCGTTCTTATTGCTTAGAATCCAGAGCTTCTACTAACTTTTATGCCTCATTTCACCCTATCCACTGGATGAGGAATTTTATCAGGGAGACAAGTCTATCAAGACAGACTACATTTGGAATAGAGATCACTAGGAGGATAGAAAGGCTACTACCAAAGTAAAAATGGAAAAAGAAAGGTATATGAAGAAACAGAACTAAAAAAGGGTTAAGGTCAGAGGCAGATGATATAAGGAGTGTAAATGTGGATATCTAGTTAATGATTTTTTTTTTCCAGCAATGATCAGAGCATGCATACAACTTTTATAAGACAACTTCCTATCATTACAGTGGAGAACCATTATATCAGACCATACCTTGATATTAATGTGGGTGATTGAGTGAATAAATGAAAAAAGCATTTATTAAGTATGCATCATATACAATATACTGTGCTAAGTGTTGGGGATATAAATAAAAAAAGTGAGATAGTTCCTATCCTCAAGGAACTTATATTCTCATAGGAAGTCACAGCACGTAAAAGAGAATCATGACCAATGTTGTTTCAATCTGGTGAATCAAAGGAATGGTGAATTAATTGATAGGTCAGTCAACTGACATATTCTTTCCAGAAGCAAGTGGTAGCATTGATTTGATTGTTATTTTTAGAGCAACAGATGAAAAATGAAGTAGGGTAATGATAGGATAGATGGCAAGATGGTCTCAAGGTATGATTGGAGAGCATGTGAAATATGGATTAGTGATCTGGGGCTGGCTAGATATAGGAAGGAAGGAAACAAGGCTTTATAGAATGCATCTATTGTGTAGCAGGCACTTTGCTAGACACTGTCAGCCTCACTTTAATGGTGTATCATCCTCTGACCTGAAAGAATGAATCAATTTAAAAAAGATATAGTTTAGCTATTGAGAATATCAAGTTCACCATCATCATTCTGAGTAAATCTTTACTGAAGCAATGACTATGTGAAATTATTTGGTTATGCTCTAGTTGATGAGACGGGATATACACATAAAACAATAATTGATAATATCTAGAAGGACAGGGCAAGTGACAAATTGTTGGTGCCATGAATAAGTGACATGAGGCATCTAGGTGACCTAATAGATAGAATGCTGGCCTTGGAGTTGGGAAAACCTGATTTTAAATCCTACTGCAGATACTTCCTTAGCTTTGTGATCCTGGAAAAGTCACTGAAGCTCTACCTGTCTCAGTTTCCTCATCTGTAAAATGGGTATAACAATAGCATCCACCTCCCAAAGTTGTTGTAAGACTCAAGTAAGATGATATTTGCAAAGTACTTTGTCAGCCTTAAAACACTATATAAATGACAAAATTAGACCTGTTCACTCAAATTGTAATTTAGAAAAAAGTCTCCATAAAATATCTATTTTTTAAAGTCTTATTGATGGCTTGCCTCCATCCTTAATCTTTTCCTCTCCTGCTCCTTCTGTTCATTAACTGTTACTGAAATGTGGTTCCCTTTGAGGACACAGTCTCCCTGGCTACCCTTTCCGGTCCTGGCTACACCTTCACTCATTCTCCTTGGCTTACTGGTCAAGGTGGGGAGGTTGTAATATTCCTTGTTCCCTATCGCCACTTCTAGGTTCTTCCCCTGTCTTCCATCACTCAATAACCTCTCTTCCTTTGACATTCATACTATTCATATGCACCACCCAATTAAAATCCTGGTGGTTCTTGTCTATGGATTCCCATGCCATTCCCTTTCCTCAATGAACTCTGTACATAACGCATACTTTTTCTCTCCTCCTCACCTCCTACACTTCTACTAGGAGACTTCAACTTACATACTGGTTTTCCCTCAAACTTTCCAATCACTCAATTCCTCTGCCTACTCCCTTCCCACGCATTCCTCTACCTGACCTCAGCCACACAAGACAATGATCATGCCACTGATCTTGCCCTCACCTACAAATGTATTACATCCATGTTCAAGAATTTTGAAATTCCCTTATTTGACCATAACTTAAATGTTTTTTTACCTCTCCTCTGCCTTCTCTTATAAAACTCTTCTCTTTATCTGTACCATAACCTTAATCCCTTGACTCCTTGGCTCTTTTCCTGGTCAACTCCCTTGCACTAGCCACTTTTTCCTCTTTTTCCAACCTTGATCCCTTGGTGAATCAATTCAAATCTATACTATCCTCTTCCTTTTAATCCCCAGCCCCCTTTTGCTGTCTCTGACTATGCTCTGTCAGCCTCAGCCTTCAATCATTTCCAACATTTGCCACCTTTGCTTCTAAATGTATTGAGAAAAAAGGGTGGAGAATATCACACAAACATTCTTACTGAGTCCACTACAAATATATGTTACATAACATCAACTGGGCCCTTACTGTTGCTAGGCAATCCTACTATACCTCCCTTATCAACTCACCATCCCAGTCTCCACATCAGTTCTTCCAAATCTTTTCTCCTCCCATCTTCTCAGCTGAGATTTTTGCCTCATGTTTTACAGAAAAATTGAGGCCATTTGCCCCAGCAGGTATCTTAAACTCAACATGACCCAAACAGAATTCATTATCTTTCCCTCTAAAACCTTTCACTTCCTACTGTGGAGGGGAACACTTTCTTTCCAGTCCTTCAAAGTTATGACCTATGAATTATCCTTGATTTTTCACTATCTCTCAATACCCATTTTGTGGACAAGACCTATCTATTTTATTCTTTCATATTTTTACCTTTTTACCTCTTTCAAGTATGGCCCTTTCTCTCTCACTTCCAGCATTTTATTGCAGGCCCTTTAAACCTCACACCTGAATAATTAAAATAGCCTTCTAGTGGGTCTGCCTACCTTATCTCTTTCCACTCTAATGCATCCTCCAGTTAGCCAAAAAAACAGTTTTCCTAGAGCCCAGGTCCAACTATGTCACTCCCCTACTCAATAAACTTCACTGGCTCCTTATTACCTTCAAGATCAAATACAAAATGCTTCATTTGGTATTTAAAGACCCTCATAACCTAGCTCCCTCCTACCTTTCTAGTCTTCTTATACTTTCTTGTCAGCCACATACTCTTTGATCCAGTGACGCTGGCATCCTTGTTCCATAAACAAAATACTCCAGCTCTTGGCTCTGGGCTTTTTCTCTGGCTGTCTTCTATTCCAGGAATGTTCTCTCTCTTTTACACTGAATATTGACCTCCCAGGCTTTCTTTAAGTCTCAACTAAAATTCCACTTTCTGTAGGAAGTCTTGGAGGTAGCTGGGTGGCTTAGGGGATAGAGTGGTGGGAAGTTGGGAAGTTGGGAGTTGGGAGTTGGGAAGACTCATCTTCCTGAGTTCAAATCTGGTTGCAGACACTTACTTGCTCTGTGACCTTGGGCAAATCACTTAATCCTGTTTACCTCAGTTTCCTCATCTGTAAAATGATCTAGAGAAGGAAATGGCAAACCACTGTAGTATTTCTGCCAAGAAAACCTCAAGTGGGGTCACAAAGAGTCAGACACAACTGGAAATGACTGAACAACAAAAAGGAAATCTTCCTTAATGGCTCTTAATTCTACTGTTTTCCTTCTTTTTTTTAAATTTCCAAAGCCACAAGAGTTAAACAATACCAAATGACACAGTAATAGTGACTGATAATACATACAACATCCCAAATTCATATTCTCCCACCTCTCCAACAAAAGGAGAGAGGTGTATTTTTTTATCTTGTTACTGAAGCTAAACTTGGTCATTATAATGATATAGCACTCAGTTTATTCAATACTATTCTTTTTATTTATATCATATTATTGTATTCATTGTGATATTTTTCATGGTTCTACTTATATCAATTTATATCATATACAAGATTTTCCATATTTTTTAAGTGAATTACTCACATTCACTGTTTCTTATGGAACCATAATATTCATGGCATCCATTATCACCACAATTTATTAGTCATTCTGCAATTGATGGGCACATATTTGTTTTTCATCTTTTTTGCTATCAGAAAACATATTGCCATGAACATTTTGGTATAGATGAGACCCTTTTTTTTTTATGACTGTCTTCTTTAGAATATATATCTAGCAGTGAGATTTTTGGGTGAAAGGGTATGAACACTTTAATTATTTTTCATTATTCTAGATTATTTTCTAGAATAGTTGGTACAAGTTATAATTATACTAGCAGTGTATTAGAATGACTGTCTTCCTGTAGTTCTTCTAACATGGCTATTTCTGTCCTTTGTCACCCATATCAGTCTTCTGAGTATGAGGTAAAAACTCAAAGTTGTTTTAATGAGCATTTCTCTTAAGAGTAGTGATTTAAAGCAGTCTTTCATATGGTTGATAATAGCCTGCAATTCTTATTTTAGGAACTGTTTGTTAATATTTCTTATCCACTGACCTATTCGAGAATAATTCTTTATCTTAAATATTTGTTCTGAGTCATAGATCTTGAATAGCAGACTTTTATTTAAGCAACTGGAAGACAAGCTTTCCCCCCCAGTAAACCTTTTACCTTCTTATCTTACTCTCATTGATTTTGTGGAAAAGATTTCAATTCCATATAATGAAAATTGTCTGTTTTTAATTTCATGAACTATCTTTTATTTAGATAAAAATTATCTCCTTACCCATAGTTTTGAAAGGTACTCCCACTAATTTTTCTCTTTTTAAAAATTTGTGACCTTTTATATTTAGACAAGCGGTTCTTAACTTGGAGTCCGTGAACTTAGAAAATTTTGTTTGACAACTATTTCAACATAATTGTCATCCTTTGTAATCCTGTGTATTTTACTTTGGCCATTTAAAAACATTATTATAAGAAGGGGTCCATAGACTGTCCCAGATCACCAAAAAAGGGTTCATGATGCAAAAATGGCTAGGGACTTCAGGTTTAGTTTGAGTATCAATCTGGAATGAATTTTAGCATGAGATGCTGCTCTCTGTCTCTCTGCTGCGCCCTCTCCTCCTCCAAATTGATTTCTAACTTTCCTAGAAGTTTTTGTCAAGTAAGGAATCTTTCTTCAAGGAATGTATGTTATTGTGTTTATCAAATTCTATGATACTGAGGTTGATCATTTCTGATTCTTGTTTTATCTAATCTGTTTCACAGATTCACTTTTTGATTTTTTAATCAGGACAACACAATTTTAATGATTACTAATTTTTAATACAGTTTGATGCCTAGAAATCCTATACTCCCATCCTTCCTACTGTTTGTCATAATTTTCTTTGGGATTATAGAGTATTTCTACTTCAAAATAAATCTTATTATCTTGTTTAATTCTACACAGCTGTTACTTTGCCTCTGGTCCTTGCTAGTTTGGTATAGTACTAAAACTGTAAGTCACTTTAGGTAAAATAATAATTTTGATTATATTGGTGTAGTATAGCCACAAGGAATAAATATCTCTCCAATTTTAAAATCTTCCTTTATCTCTATAAAGAGTGTTTTAAATTGTATCTACATGTAATGAATATGTCTTAACAGTTTGGATTCTGGATATTATATGTGTCGATGTTGCTTATTTTGAATGGTATTTATCATTCCATTATTTCCTTAAAGTGTTTGTTATTTCACTATAAAAATACTGATACCGATGATTTATTTATTTATTTTGTATCTTATTGTTTACTGAGGTTATTACTATTATTCTCAGTTTCTTTATTGATTCTTTGGGATTTTCTAAATAAAATAGCATGTCATTGACATACAGAGATAATTTAATTCCCTCTAATAATTTTTACACCTTTAATTTCTCTTGTAAGTGCTATTACTGTTTTTTTGTTATAACTGACACATAGTAGTGGGGGAAAGGGAGCATTCTTTCTTTGCCTCTGAATTTATTGGACAACTTTTTGTATTTCTTCATTGCAAACAATACTCAGTTAATCATATTCAACATTACCCTTTTATGTCTATGCTTTTTGAGATTCTCAGCATGAATGAGAGGCATTTTATCAAGAGCTTTTTCTTCATCTGTTGATAAAATCATATGATTTTGATTGTTTTTGTTTTTAGTAGATTAAAACTGTAATTGTTTTCTTCATTAAAATTTTTTTTATTAATTTTATTTATTTTCAGTGTTCTACAATCACTACCATATAACTTAGATTTTTTTCCCTTTCTGTCCCCTATCTCCCTCCCCAAGACAGCATACAATTTTATATAGGTTCTATTCATACATTCCTATTAAATACATTTTCACTGTAGTCGTGCTGTGTAGAAGAATTAAAATGAATGGGAGAAATCATATAACAAACCAAAACTTAATACAAAAGAAAATGATCTGCTACATTCTGAGATTGAATTCCATAGTTTTTTCTCTGGATATGGAAGGCATTTTGCATTAAAAGACCATTGGGAATTTTTTAAGTCCTTGCATTGTAATGAAGTTCCAAGTCTACCAGAAAAAACTCTTGCACCCTGTGGTTGTTGCTGTGTACAAAGTTCTCCTAGTTCTGCTCCTTTTGCTCAGCATCAGATCATATAAGTCTTCCCAGGCCTCTCTGAAGTCTTCCTGTTCATCATTTCTTATAGCACAATAGTATTCCATTACATTCATATACCACAATTTATTCAGCCATTCCTCAATTGATGGGCATCCCCTTGATTTCCAGTTTTTGGCAACTACAAAGAGTGCTGCTATAAATATTTTTGTACTGTGGGACCCTTTCCCACTTTTATAATCTCTTTGGGGTACAGTCCTAGCAGCAATATTGCTGAGTCAAAGGGTATACACATTTTTGTAGCCCTTTGGGCATAGTTTCAAATTGCTCTCCAGAGTGGTTGAATCAGCTCACAGTTCCACCAACAATGAATTAGTATTTCAACTCTCCCACATCCTCTCCAACATTTATCATTTTCCTCTACTGTCATATTTGCCTATCTCATAGGTGTGATGTGGTACCTCAGAGTTGTTTTGATTTGCATCTCTCTAATCAATAGTGATTTAGAGCATTTTTTCACATGACTATAGATATCTTTAATTTTTTCCTCAGAAAACTGCCTGTTTATATCCTTTCAACATTTATCAATTGGGGAATGTCTTGTATTCTTGTATATTTGACTTAATTCTATATATATTTTAGAAATGAGGCCTTTATCTCAGACATTAGCTGCAAAAATTCTTTCCCAGTTTTCTGCATCCCTCTGAATCTTGGCTGCATTGGGTTTAGTTGTGCAAAAACTTTTCAGTTTAATGTAATCAAAATTATCCATCTTGTACCTCATAATACTATCTCTTCTTTTGTCAAAAATTCTTCCCTTCTCCATAAATCGGATACACTATTCCTTGCTCCACCAATTTGTCCATAGTATCAATCTTGTTTCCTTCATTTTGAGCCATCCTTGCATTCCTGGTCTTTAGGCAGCTATATTTATGAAGACCTATGTTACCTTTGAATGTGAGTATTTCTAGACTTTTCTCTTTTCTGGATAACTCAATTCCTAATGCTTGTTTCAGTATTAATATGCTTCTTCATATTGCTCCCATATGTAAACTGCATAGAATTAATCATATCAACTTTGTACCCCTCAAGAAATTTTATATATATACACATATATGTATATATATAAAACATGTGTATACACACATATAGTATACATATATGCCCATGTATGTGTGTATGTGTGCACCTGTTTTTCTTGATTATTTGAGTTGTTGAATGAATGACTTTCAAAGTAAGATAATAGGTGTATTGCCGTGAAGATCAGCATTAAAAGATGAACTCTAAAATCCATACAGAGAAAATAACACCTGAAACCTTTGAACCTGGAGGAGTCTACTGGGTCCCAAAAGAAGTATATAGAATTTTATAATCTTATGATTATAATATTTTAATTTAATGTCATCTTAAACTTATTAAACCCTGTTTTTCCTTGATGTTTTTCAATTTAACTAGACCATATTCACTACAAGTCATAAGTTAGCAGTAGTATCTTCATAATATTATCAATTTAGAGCTGAATTAGAACTTAGATTGGAGATCATCCACACCAACCCCTTCATTTTAAGGATGAGGACAATGAAGCAAGGAGAGGTGAAATGATTTGCCCTAAGTCAGGTAAGCAAGTAAAGGTAAATAGCAAAGGTGGGATCTCCATCTAGTTCCTCTGACTTTAAATTCATAACCTCTGAGTTCAAATGCAGCTCCACCATACCACTCTGCTTAGGTGTATTATCTATAGGCCATTGTTTTCCTGAGCTAGCAAAACTCTCATTTGTTTATGAACAATAATAACTATGTTATTTAACTTATTCCCACAGAATTAAAGTTAGTAGTCTATTAATTTTCTATTAACAGTGAACTTTAAGGAAGCCAAATACCATTCCTCTCCATATTTATTGAATATTTGCCATATATTCAGAACCATATAAAAACTTGTATACACTCTAATTCCAATTTTTCCTATTTAGATTTTTCTCCAACATCCTCCATGACAGTTGGGAACACCTTTGTTAAGTATACATGCCTCCGTTTTATATTTTGCTTCATAACAATAAAAGGATACTTGAATAAATTATCTGTCATTACATCATTCTAGGAATATTATATGATTTTAACATATGCATCAGAGACAACTTGTTGGAAGAGAATGTTTCAGGCTGTATTCTGCTTCACTAAATATTGAAATAGTATAAAAATAATTATCAAGGATGTGAATAAGTAGAAAAAGATATTGGATGGTCACATAGTGAGAGGGAAGGATAACAGATGGATAGCTCAATTGCAGTGGTACTTGGAAAACTACATTTGCATTCATATCCATGAAATATTAAAAGACCCAGAGGAAGGACTCTAGCATATTGGCTAGATCATGGAACGTTCATGGAAGAAAATGGACAAGAATCACAATGGATAAGAAGACATAGACAGATTGCAATTTTTACCTATGTAAAGAATATTCATGCCATCATGGATCTCATCTTCAGTAAGATCATTCATAGCTCTCTTGAAACATTAAAACTTATTTCCATTTAGAAAGGTTAGTGTTTGAAGTCTTGATGTAGAAAAAATATAAATCACTAAATAAAATTATGCTAAGAGAGTAGGGTAGGAGTAGGGTAAAGTAGAAAGTATGAAGTGGTGTAGCGTATCAGTAATCAGAATGACCTGAAAGGGTGTATACAGTAAGAGTGAAGGTGGAAAAGTGGAAAAATCCAGTAGTCTAGAAGGAGTGGTTAATTGTTATGTTTTCCATGTTGAGATTCTTGGATTTTTGCCCCTTGTACCTTCATTGTGGTGAGTATAGGATATACATATTTGTTTTTTAAAGGTTGAGACTTGTTCTCCTTTTATCAGATTTGGGCACTATGATGTGAATGAATGAATGAATTCAATTCAGTAAAAATTATTGTGTTGATTATGTGCATGGCACTGTGCTAGTTGCTGAGGATGCAAAAAACAAAACTAGTTCCTGTTTTCTGGGAGTTTATGTTCTACCAAGGGATAAAGCACCCAACCAGATAAGCAAACATAAGATAATTTGAGGAATGGGAGAGTGCTAGGAACTTGAGAAAGAAAATTCCACTGGTGAGGAAAGACCTAAGCTAAGCCTTAATGGATGCTAAGGATCTGAAGAGGTAAGGGTGAAGAGAGAGTATGTTCTAGTTAGGGAAGACAGCTTATATGTGGTGATGAGATTATTTTCCTGATTGAGCCTAGGGCTGCCCACTGCATTATTCTGCCTAAGTTTATTAGTCTGCCATCCCCAGAGAAGGGCTGCTCAGAGTGACTATGGGGATGCATCAAGGAGAAAATGTTATTTTGGTTGTCTACCCCTTAAGCTATAAGTAACTTGAGATATGGTCTTTGTATTCAATGTTGAAAATGCCTAGCTAATGGTGGCAGCTTGGTAGTAGCAATGAGAATAACTAAGATGGCAGTGATGATGGTGCTACTGATGAACACACCAGGATCTACAGTTTTCCCAGCATCTATTTCCTTTTCTTCTAAATTGAATGCTTGATAAGCTTATTCTGTTAAATCAGCTGGTCTTACGTGAAGGAATTATCAGTCATCCCTCAGGTTCCAAATCCACTCTGCTGAGCTAAATCCCCATAGATGCAAGTAGCCTTTAGAAAACCCGAGTTAGAGCTAATTGGGTTGTATTGTATATAAGTAATTTAGATGAGGTATTGAAAACAAAATTTTAGAGTTTACAGAAGATACTAAAACTGGAGGCAGAGCAAATAATGAGGAACAAAACAATCAGACTCCAAAGGCTTTGGATTGTATAAGTAATTGGATCAGCAGATGGCAAATGCAGTTCAGTACAGGAAAATGTAAAACAGTCTTGGAGCAAAAGAAACAAACTAAAAAATAGGCGCTAAATGAAACAATCATCCAGAACACTGACCAGGAAACAGAAAGGAGGGGTTATTGTAAAAAATAAATCATCGAAACTCCTAGCTTATGGCAAATTCCCTTGTTTTAGGATCATATCAGAATTAATGTTCATGCATAGCATCCAAGGCAGTTACTTATTGCACCCTATGGGGACTGGCAGGATGCTTCAAACATCAAACATTTCAGCAAATCCTATATAGCCACTTAAGAAAAATATTCTTCACAATGTTGTTTCCTTGTATCCAAATTCCTCATCTTTATCACAGTCAGTGACTTCAGTGCGTTTAATTTTTTTTCTCATTTGCCAAATGTTTAAATTGTACTGATTATTCAAAATCTCCTTTTGCATGTTCTTGGGAAAATTATTAATAAGATTTAAAAATTATTTCACTACAGAATATCTTCTCCCCATATCATGGACCTCCACTCGAGAAGACCATTGGAGGTGTACGATATAAGGGCCCCACCTCTTCTCTCTATGTTCTTCAGAATGACTAGTGCTTTTCTGGTGAAAAAAAAGCAATAGTAGCTGGTACGGAAGGGACAAAAGGAAGAGAATAAGAATTTATTAAGTTAATAATTTATTAAGTACCTACTATGCTAAGTACTTTAAGATATTATCTAATTTAATATTTCCAAATGACCCTGGGAGGTAGGTACTAATATGATTTCCATTTTATATTTGAAGAAACGGAGGCAGCTAGACATTATTGACCTTCCTAAGCTAATGTCAGAGGCTGAGTTTGAACTCCTCTCCCTGATTCTAGGTCCTACATTCTATCCCCTGAACCACCTAGCTGGTAGCCAAGGATAATCTCTGTCTTGCTCTTAGCCTTCTCTTTCAGTGGTGGTTTTCTTGCCCATCTCTAAGCCTGGAGAAATGTGACCAGTTTCTAGACAGTTGGAGCCAATGATGTATTCAGGTTGCTCCCATTCGGGTCATCTTCCACTTAGTTGTCAAATTGATCTTCCTTAAACATAGGTTTGACTCTGTCACCACCACCCCCATTCAATAAAATATAGCGACTCTGCTTTGGTTCCCACCATGTACTCTACTGTTAATTCAGTGACACCTGCAACCTTCTTCTTCCAACATGAATTCTCCCTGGCTGTCCTTCATATCTGTAACTCTTTCCCTCCTCATCTTTACTTCCCAGACTTCACTCAGATCTCAGTTAAGGTCCCGCTTCTGCAGAAAAGCCTATCCCAGTTGGTCTTAATCTTAGTGCCTTCACTATGAGATCATCTCTGATTTACTCTGTTTAGAGCTTGCTTGTACATAGCTACTTGTACATGTCTTCTCCATTACATGGTAAGCTTCTTGAGAGCAGAGACTGATTTTTGCTCTTTGTATTTTCAGTGCTTAGCACAGTGCCTGGCATGGAGTAGGCTCTTAATGAATGCTTGTTGACTGATCACTTGGAAAAGAACCTTGGAAAAAATTCTGGAAAAGATGTTAAGGGATACTGAGGCAAGATATTATGTAAACCAACACAGATTGGATGCTTTTGTACATGTTAGACAATGAAGACCTTTCTTAGTCATTCAGGATCTAATTACATAATTCAGCAGTTCCAACTACTTGGAGTCCACATTTAATCTGTGTTGCAGTTGCTATTGTTGAGGAACATCTTTTATTAATATAACATGATTTTTTCCCAAATGGTTTCTCATTTGCCTGTGATGCTCAAAGATATGTCTGATAGTCAGTAATGTCTCTGATAACTGGATTTCTGTGTCTTGTGATTTTTTTTACCAATTGCTAAACCATCGGACCAATTACCAAATAATCAATCTCATTTTGGCATTAAGTACGTGAACTGGCCAGATGGACTTTTTTTAATTTTTCAGTTTTTTTAGTTGCCTTCATGGCCAAATCCAAATATCTATATGATGATAGAGCAGAAGCAAATCTTCCAGTGGTTGAATCAGTTATCTGCAGTGTCCCAACTTAAGCCAAATGATATTTAAAAAAAAAAAATTAACCTCAGATCTAGAGCAGGAAGAGTTCATAGAAGGCATCTAGTCTACCCTTCTCCTCCTCAGTTGATACATGAGAAGAATTAAGTTACTTTTCAAGGTCACACAAGTAGTAGACATCAGAGGTGGGATTTGAATCCAAGTCCATTATTTCCAGAATCTGTGCTCTTTTGACTCTATTATACCTCTAATATTTATTACTATAGGAACCATCCCAAAATTCACTTGGAATTCTAAGTCTTGGGTTTAGATTCTAAGTCTGTTACTAATTCTCTGTGTGACCTTGGTCAAGTCAATTCTCCTCTATGGAACTGCTGTTTCATCAACTAGATGATACATAATAGTTTTATTTTTTTAATCCCAATGCCTATGATTCTTTATATAACTCTACTACTAATTGGTATGAAAACATAGTAAATTTTTTTCCTTCTTTTTTTTTAAAAGCTAGCAGTAGAAGGTCACTAACTTTTTCTCATGTTTTGACTACCCCTAGGGAGTCACACTTCTGAATTACATTCACCAGTATTTAGATCTAATAGAGGACCCTATGGTCACCAACAGGCAACTTCAGCTTTTGTTACTAAGACTGAAAATGCCTTCCATTAGCATGACATGCACATGATAATAACCCTCTCATCTAGTGAGCTTCTTTTACCATCTGCAGAAAATAAAACTGAAGTCTGTTTACAAATCATAGTGATTTCGCTGAGCAAACTACCCTGCAAAATCAATTGATCTCAAGAATATTTAAATTTTTCAATAGCCTTTTTCTTACTGAAATCCTTTATTATCCAGGAAGCCTCGGCTGGAGTGTATCGGTTGGATGAATTAAACAATGATAAGCTTTGAAAAGTATAAATAAGCTAAGCTGGGAGATCTGAAGGAAATTGTGCTATGAGATGAGATTTAGCACAAAGGTAAGAAAGAGAGGTTGTGCCTGTTTCATTCTGCTGTGGTATTTTGCCTATGGGCCTCTCTTTGGAACATGGTTACCATGTAATTAGTTGAGCAATAAGTTAGGTGTTTAAAAATATTTTTTCAGGTGCTTTTTTGTATTCATGGTAGCTTCTCAACACCAAAAATCAATCTCAATCAAAGCTGCAACTGAGTTTATCATAAATTATCATGAAAAGGTTTTCTACTGAGTAGATGGTTAATTACTATCTAATTTGAATAATTTTGCATATTAATGAGAAATGAATGAAAATCATTTTTAGATTTTTAACTTCAGCTGAGAAACCCATGGAGATAATGGCCCCCTTTTAAGATGCATGTGATCCTGCTACTAAAGGAGAATGAATTTTTTTTTTCATTTACCAACTTGTTTTAAATTGATTAATGGATTAGTGTTTTTGTCATTAATAAACTATGTCCAAATGAAAGACAACTTCATTCTTTGACTCAGTAGCCTTTAGCCAGCTGTCAAAAAAGGGAAATGGAAAACAAATGAAGAGTTTGCTTGGGAAATATACAAGCTTGCACAGTCCTTCAGAAGTGCTGAATCTATGGAGGTATAGATTTTGATTGTGAATGCATTTCTACAACCTATACATTTTCAGAGGATGCATGGTTCTTTATGCACATATGTATATAAATATGTAGTGTGTGTATGCGTGTGTCTGTGAGTGTATCTAATATGCATATTGACAGGGAGTGGACTCTAGAATGAGCACTATCATGGTAGTGTTCAGTTTGAAAAAGTGACTGACAGCGGCCTCAGGCTTCAGGAATTATTGCAGCCTAGAAGTCGAATGCCACTTTTAAAAGCCTTCCTAGAAACCTTTCTCTTCATTGCAAACCAAGAATAGCAGTTAATATGATTTCATATCTATTATTTTTTCTCTTAAAGATAAATGAAGAAACTTTTTACTGCCTCACTGCTATCTTAGATTTTTGTGTCTCCTTCCCATTCTTTATTTTGAGCTTGATAGATATTGTCTCTTTCTAGGAGATCTTTTTGCTATGCCCACTGCCTTCAAATGGAAAAAAAAATCTGAGCAGTGAATCTAATGTGATTCCAAAGTTAGAGGAGCTGAGTTCAAATTTCACCTCTATTCCACCTCTAATGCTATCTACCTGTATGACTTTGACCAAGTCACTTAACCTCCGTTGGCTTCAGTTTCCTCATTTGTCAAATGAGGAGTTTGGGGTAGGTGGTCCCTGAGTTCCTTTTCCAATACTAGATCTATGATGCTATGAATAGAAAGGTCTAATTCATTCTGCCTAGGATTTGTTCACAGAGTCATGCATTCTAGCCCTGATGAACTGGCACCTTTCAACCAATTAGCATTGATTCTTGAGATTTACATGAGGTTTTACAAGTGTTAAAGTAAAGCTGTTTTGAGGAATACTATATACAACTGTGTTCAAAACTACTTTCTGAGTTTCCAGTCTCCAAGATTTGGGAATTTTCTATGGGTAAGATCTTTTGGTGATTGGTGAATCTCACTTGTATAAAGGTATCTTATCCTCAGCTCTACTTTCCAGGTATTTAACTAAGTTTCACTGCAGGACTTGTGCAAAGCCTCCAGAACATTTGCCTGATTGGGCAAAGAGAAGATAGCAGGGGAAAGAAGAGAAGTCTTTGTCCCTTTGGCCCTAGGAATACATGTTTCATGATGCAAAGGAAATTGAAGACATGCATGCCTATTTGAAGGGGTTGGTCAGAGGTACTCAGACTTACTCACAAAGATCTGTTTTTACCACCATGACCATGAATACTTTGAATAGGTCACAAAGAAGAATTTCTCCAATATAAATGGTACAGATCTTTAAAGGAGCACTGATATAAAATCACAGGGAAATTATGGAAAATTACTTAGCGGTAAGAGGCAAGCCATTTTACAAAGAGGGAAAAAAAAATGATGTTTCCAATTGAGCCATATGCCAGAGTAACTTTCAGTATAAGACATGAACTATATTTTAAAAGCACAAAGTAGGAATATTTTTTTTTTAAATTATGGAATCAGGAGTGGCATTAGCATGAGCTGTCCACTCCCCCACTCCTCCTTCTGGTCTCTCCCAGTCTCTTTTGCCAAGGAGCTGAGAATGAATGGTTAAGAGCCAAGGAAATGGAAAAGAAGACAAAATAAAGCTGGGTAAATTTTGGCGGAATTTTAGCCTTAACATACTGCACAAAGTTCTCCAATATATTTAAATAGTCCTGTGTCATCAGTTGGTGGCTTTTCCTTTCGACATTTTGTGATATATTTTGTTTTTCCCTAATTAAGCTTCACATGCTGGAATTAATTACTGCAGGAGAGTTGAAATCTGGTGGTCTAATTTTCAACTTCAGTTAATAGGGCTCAAAGTATACAGTCACCTCTGCAATCACTCAGCCTCCCAAATCATATTGCTTAGTCTACACAGAACTCAGTCCATCCATATCACAAATAAATAGGACATGGACAGATGTGATGATGAAGCACTACAACTAATTTTCTTAGGGGGCCCTGGGAACCTGCTTGTTTTTAATAGTCACATGTATCATATCCCATAAGATGTGGAAGGGAACCTACTAGTCTCAAGAAAACATTTGAAATCATCCCACCTTTTCCTCTTTCCCTCCCCCATCAGTTGCATTTTAAGATTGAGCCAAAGGCAATTCTTTATAAAAAATGATGTAAGAATTTTCAGGATAAAATAGAAAAGAGGAAGTACAGGGAGCTATTGTGAACTAGGTATGAAATACCTAGATTGCTATGGCTCAAAATTAAATTCTATAGGAGCTTAAAATAGCTGACTAAGGACAAAGATACACAAGTAAGTTGATGGGAGGAAATATGGCAATGAAATAGTAAAAACAATCCCCCCACCCCCAGTGGCCTGTAAAATCAAAGTGCTTGTAAAATCAACATTAATAGTATTGAAGAGACATCCCTGAAAGATGGGTTCTATATTAAGTGTGGAAATCTAAGAGCATTCATTTCAAAAAGGGAATAGTTTACAGAAACCAAGGGGAAGAAGGGCAGATGAAAATTGGAATCTGACCTATATTCTCTTAAATGTATCCTTTTTTCCCCTTCTTGTCACCCTTTGTCCCCCCTTCTTTCTCCGACTAGAACTTCTAGGCATTAAAGCTTACCTTTAAGTGCTGATCTGGTCAAACAAAGTATGATGCTTTTAATAACAATAACAGCTAGCATCTATTAAGGTTTAAGATTTACAAATCTATACAATCTACATTAAAGCATAGACGACCCCTAGATTTGAGTTGATCAGGATGTATTTATAAAAAACAACCTTTCAATCTAAAAGAATCTCTAATTGTTAGAATACGTGGTGAACTTTCAAACAAATGACTCCTGAAACTCGAAGCCTATTCCAGCCACTCCTTCTTGACTGCCCCTGGGAACTGGTTACAGAGTAATATAGAGGGATAGGGTAGGGTGGGGAAAGTACAACAAAGACATTGTCATTTGCTTTGGGAAAGAGTGTTGAGTTGGTAAAGAGAGAATACCTGGTGGGACCAGGGTGAGGAGAGTCCCCTGCCACATGGTGTTTCTAGCAGACCAGCTCTGGGGCTTCTAACGTCACAATCCAATTGGGGCTAAACTCAAAGATTTTGTTTTGTTTTGTTTTGAGATTTATGGTGGAATCACCTGATTTTCTCAGTATAAGTTTTCACTAGTACCTCCTAAAGTATCTACACTGTACCTTGATTTCAAAATAGTGATTGGTCCTCTTTAAGAACAAAGGACAGCAACCAACAATAAGGAGTGTAGGGTATGTTCAGAGAAGACTAGAACCTCCGGTGTGAGGGCTGCTTTCTACTTTTGGTGTCCACCTGATTCATCTAAGTTCCATCTGTGGCTCCAAGCCACCAGCAGCCGCAACCTGGTAAACTTTTTCCACAGATAGGCTAACCCAGGCTGAGGGTTAACTGAGTTGGAGGATCTCTACCCCAAGCATGTGAAGACTTCCATTGGAGGAATGGGCAGATGAGAACAATTTGTTCCAACAAACATGAAGGCAGCTGAAGCAGGCACTGTGGAGAGCTTAGAGCTTGGTTAGACATCTACACTGCCGCTATATCATCCACTATATTCTGAGCCTTCACTAGTTCTCTTGACTTTTGTCGTGCTAGTAGATTCTGATGACTCTGGAAGAGAGAGTGAGGTTGACAACTTTGCATAACTCTGACTCACTTACATTCAATTTATGCACAAATCTAAAGACATTACCCACACTGTTTTACCATTTTTATCTACCTTAAAGCCATGTGGGGACTGGCAAGGGATGAAGCAGCAGGCACAGATACACTGGGAGCCATAGTCACAACCTTGAACAAGGGTGGCCCAGGCCATGGGGTCATCTTCTCACTGGACTGAAGCAGCACTGGGATTTGGCAGCCTCCTGAGTATCTGAGCAGCCTTTTTGAAGGACTGCACTGTTCACTTCTTAGGGCAAGAAAAGGCTAGAAAAGGTGCCCTAAACATTGTTCTCTTCAAGAGCAAAGGACGATGACCAACTAACCATAAGAACACTTCGTACATTATTCTTTTTTTGGTGGATATGGGTTAGGGGAGTGGTACTGCATTAATCATGGTTGTAAATAGGAGTTTATGGTATGGCCTATATAGTCAGCAATTTCTGGCTACCATTACTAATCAGGAGAGGAGAAGACAGTGGGGAGGGAGAGAAAAGCTATTTGTCCAGGCACTGTGCTACACACTTGACAAATATTATCTTATTTGATCCTAACAATAGCCTCTTTAGACAACGATGTTTTATTTTTTTGACTCACTACCCACCACTCCCCTTTTCTGCTTCTAGGAAAAAAAAATAAATGTGGTCATCTGTTTCTATAATTTTTTTTTTTAGCTTTCACACTATATTCTCTGATCTCTCTGAGGATGAGTGTAAGTAATGGCCACATTTAAAAAAAATTATTTCCGCAGAACCCTTTAAGTACACATTTACTTGAATTGATAAATTCTGGTGCTTGGATTCTGTGCTTTCTTAGATAAATTATGTGCTTCTCTGTGCCTAATTTCAGCAAACATCATCAAGACAACAGCATTTAAGTGATCTTCAGAGCTAACACTGATAACTGTTAACAAAATATTCTCAGGTTATATTGTAAGGCCTTAAGTGATATAACACATAATACATACATATTTACTACCTACCTACTTATATACATACATATATGTGTATATATTGTTTAATATTTTAATATCTATGTGTTGTAATGTTTTACTGCTTAGTACTTTCATATATTATCAATCATTTGATTTTGAGTTATCTAATCATTTGTTTCTAGAGAGGAAAATCTTGAAAAGTCTGTAAGAATTAAAAAGAAAAATTCTAACTTTTTTCCTGATTATCTAAGAATGTTTACCTGGTCCAGTTTCGCACATCAGCAGCATATAAATGCTTATATTAACTTGTACCTCTTAGGTATGAAATTCTCGAAATCACAGTAGTCAACAGTAAACATCCAAATACAGCTGCAGTTTTAAATATTTTATAATCCAATCAAATTGTTTGAGCAGTAAATGCATTTAAATGTTGTTATGGAATCCCCTCCAGACTTTTAAAAATGGTTACTCCGTGCCTAGGATTGCTATTTATGAAATTCATAGTGGATGACATTAAAAAAAAGAGGAGTATTTGACTGCTTAGAGAGCCATGTTTCCTTAGGTGTCTCAACATAGTTTATACTTTTCAGGATTAACTTTTAAAGGGAGTAAAGTGTAGATTACACTTCTATTAATGAATACACATACTTATTATTGCTTCTGGAGTGATAATGACCTGATGTATATATTTTTACCTGAGACATTTAGAATTCTTTCTGCCCTTCGTGAAAAATAGGAGAATTTTAGCTTTGAGAAGGTTCTTTGAAAATATCTAGTGCAAGTGATGCCCAAGAGTATGTGAGTAAATGTTTAACAATTGACTGGGGGGGTAGGGGGGAGATGGGTGTATTCAAGACACATTTTAAAATTTAATCTGTGTTATTAGCGATTTTCTTCCATTGCTTTATTCAGTCTAGACAATCAACAAAACAATAAATCAGGCCCTTGTTTGTACTGTTTGCTGATTTCTGAGGTGTAAACGCTCACGCTGAAAATTTAACAATCTGCCCATCTGGCTCCAGCACAAGCTCCCTGCCAAGAATTCCCCACTACAACATCCCCAACAAGTGGTCATCCAACCTTTGCTTAAAAACATCCAAGGAGGAAGACCCCACTACTTTTCAGAGAGCCCATTAATATTTTTTCCTAAAGAAATAAGCTACATAGAATGAAGCCAGGTGGAAAAAAGCATTTCACAAAGACGCAAAACAGAATTGTACTTGAAGTCAAAGAACTGAATTCTAGTCCTGGCTCCCACAGCTTACCAAAGAGTGTCCGCTTCACTTCTCTGGGTCTGGGGCAGGGAACCTACGGCCTTGAGTCTGCATGTGACTCTCTAGGTCCTCAAGTGTGGCCCCTTTGACTGAATCCAAACTTCACAGAACAAATCCACTTAATAAAAGGATTTGTTCTATAAAACTTGGACTTAGTCAAAAGACTGCACCCAAAGATCTAGAAGGCCACAGGTTCTCCATCCCTCCCTCTGGGTCTAAATTTCTTCACTTTCTAAATGAGGGCCATGACACTGACCCTGCTTCCACCTACCTTGTCTCTCTCCCTCAAAAAGCTGTTGTAAGAATCAAATACGATGAAATATATGAAAGCATTTTGAGAAAAACGTTGCTGAGGCAAATAAAATGTTACCATTGTTAATGCTACTGCTCAGAACAATGTGGTATTTTCTGGCTAAGGAAAGAAGCTTATTTAAATTTAAGTCACCCCTTTCTACCAAGAGAGCATGATGACTCCAGGTGAGGTCTGAGTAAAAATTCTGGACTAAGTGAGGCTATGTGATTGCATTTGCTTTTTAATCAATGTAGCTTGTGGATAAGCAGAAGATGTCAGTTTTCAGGAGGAAAAATTCTTCAACTTTTCAATCTACTGAAATTTAACGAGGAGAAAGCAAAAAAAAAAACTACTTTCACAGGAAACAAAGAAGGATTAGAGATGCTGTTGATTTTGGATTCAGTTGACCTAAGCGCATTTTAAAGAAACCGCCAATTTCATATGAAATCTGAAGACTGAAACAAGCATACTGATATTAACTATTTTTTGTTTGCTTCTACAATATAAGCATTTCAACAACTGTTACTATGACTACATTTTAATATGGCCCAGCACTCCTGCCATGTAGAATAACCTAAACCCTTCCTCCCCATACATATTTCTACCTACTGAATTCTGTTCAATGTATATTTATTAGACACTTACTAGTTTGTCATAGAAATGATAGCTAAGAAGCATTTATATAGAGCCTTCTGTGTGCCAGGCACTGTGCTAAGTGCTTTACAATTATTATCTCATTAGATCCTCATGACAACCCTGGGAGGTGGGTTATTACCCCCCATTTTACAGATGAGGAAGCTGAGGCAAAAAGAGCTTAAGTGATTTGCCCAGCATTACTCAGCCAGCAAGTGACCGAAGCTGTATTTGAATGCCGGTTTTTCTGACTGCAGGCCCATCAACTAGCTGCCCCAATAAACATTTAGTAAGCTGTTGTTGTGTTTGTCCTTCGATCTCGAAGAGGATCATGACTTCAGCTTGATGACATGACTTGCACTTGACTTTGATTTGAGTGAGGGGGGGCAGTGCAAGGTCACCAACGTTGTTTTCTTCTCCTGAGCCATCTGGGTCTCGTGGCCTGATATTCATCAGGGTGGCTAGAGATGGCCTAGATGCACTGTGAGACCCTGGCCCTTTCAGGCTAAGGTCTTATCGCATTCTCACTTTGAGTGAGATACACCCATTCAATGAATAGGCTTCTTTAGGTGGTTACTCTAGGGTTGGCCCCTTTAATGAAAAAAAAAATCAAATTGGGAGGGGAAGACCCTCAGGGTTCCTGAGTAAAAGAGAAGCAATTACTATTTAGTATTCATCCATTCTGTGCTAGGTGGGTGGGAACTTGTCCAGTCTGTGAGCTCCAGAGTGAATTGGATTTGAAAATCCAGAAGAAAAAAGGGGGAAGGTACATTTAGTAAGTCCTTACTATACGTAAGGTACTGTGCTAAGCACAGGGTTAAAAAATAAAGGCAAAAGACAGTCCCTTCCCTGCTCTAGGAGCTCACGATTTAATGGGGGAAGACAATACATAAAAAGGAAGATGGATGGGCAGTGGGCAAGGGTATGATGAAGTCCGGAGGAGGACTGCAACCAAATGGGAAATAATGAGATGCTTACATTGGACCCCTTCCTTAAATGGAGGATCTGGGAGGAGTTCTCCCCTGTCTACTCTCAATCTTCCATCCACTAAGTGTAAGGCACCTGGAACATAAAGGTAAAAATGAAACAAGAGCTTACATTTTACCAGAGGTGGGGTAGGGTGCGGTTACAATTTATACACAGGTACTCGCAAAGAAACTAACTTTACCTGTAAGGGCATCCGGGGAACTGATGAAATCAGAGGAAAGAAAGATATACATATTTCTATAATAGGAGATGACATACCTGAACTGAATATTGAAGGAAAGTAGGGATTTTGAAAAGTAGACAGGAGGAGGGAGTTAAAGCCTCGGGAAGGGCTAACCTAGGAGAGAGCTGGCTGGTGCAAAGTCAGGGAGCTAGGGGATGGAATGCTGAGTCTGGGGAAGAGCAGGTTTGGCTGGAAAGGAAAGTACATGAAAAGGGAGTGAGTGAAATAAATTAGTGCAAAGCAGATTTTGGAGGGCTTTCTGTGCTAGGCATTGGGATTTGCATGGTATTCTAGAAGCAAAGGAGAGCCCCTGAAGATTTCTGCGCAATGTGACTGACATAATCAGACTTGTTATTTAGGATTACTAATTTGTTGTTTGTGTGGACGGTGAATTGCAGAGGGAAGGTCCTGGAAGCAGGGAGACCAATAGTTTAGGTGAGAACAGGGTACTGAGCTAGCATTGTGGCTGGATATGAGTGGAAAGAGGGCTTGAATTTAGTCGGATAAAGGCTACGTGAAGGGGAAAAGAGGAGGGATAAGAGACTTGGGGAAATCTGAAACTGAGGTAATTGATTTCCTTACCCAGGTCATTTAATTCCTTTAAAGAAAAAACAATAGAACAAAGGAAAGAAACCCGGAACTTCAGTTTATAATTTCCCAAACACTTCCCAATTTTCTAATTTGTTATCTTAACAATCTAGATGCCCTTGAGGCACATCAAATGTTCCAGAATCTGTGCAATTTGAGAAGCAACTTTAACCAAAAAAGAAAACTGGGAATAAAGCCGCACATATTTAGAATTATGGCTTTGTAGAAATATTTTTGGGTGCAATGGAATAATGACAGCGTGGAACGTTTAAACTTAAGGGCCAGGAAATACAGTTACTTTAGTTCACCAGACGGCTTTCCTTGGAATTCTATCACTCTGGCTTTTGTTGTTGGAGGTAAATTTTCCTTAGAAGAAGGAGATTGTGAAAAAGATGATTTAGTGTAGGAAGAATCAAATAAAATAACTTGAGGATTTAAATTTAATGTAATCTTGTTTTTTTCTATATGTACTAATAGCCATTAGGAGCTCTCATTTAGATTATTTTTCTTTTAGTGTCTACACACACTCTGTGTGTGTGTGTGTTTGTGTGTGTGTGTGTGTGAATGAATAGGTCTAGACTATTTTGATTTTCCCCTCACTCTACCAATGAGCATTTGTTTCACTTGAACAAATTGCCAGTTTTTCTAGGCATATCTGTGTGACCTTGGAAAAGCACTTAACCTTTCTGATCTTTGGTTACTTTATTTATAAAATGAGAATAATGACATTTGTACTACCTATCCCATAGGGGTATTATGAGGATCAAACAAGATAAAGTATGTGAATGGACTGAAAACAATGCATACTATGAAACTACTTGAAGGATGATGCCTCTCTGTGTAGAGAATTTCTTTTATCAGCCTTATCCTTTGCCTGGCAGACAGTAGGTGCTCAATGAATGTTTATTGATATAGCTTTGCTGCTTGGCTAGGACTGAGAATACTGTGTTAAAATGGCCCTTGGTAGAATAAACTAACCACGTTTTTGGATTCCTGTCTGATTTGCCCTTAAGGATATTAAGAAATACATTTATAAAGCCCCAAATTACACATTTAAATGCATATGATAATCAGTGCACAAAATACTGGCTGGATAAAATATATAAACTATGTTAATGTTCCTGAGCCAGTTTCTTTGGGTCTTGATATTGCCACACACATCTGTCCCCCCCTCTTTCCCTCCCTCCCAATCATCTCCCTCCTACTCCCTTTATCAACCTTTGATGCTACCACTGATTCAGACCAAACTTAGAGGGGAAATATAGGTACCTGCCTACACATATATGTGTGCGTATGTATGTATATATTATTCGGCCCAGCTAAGTATATTCTAATACAACAGGTCACTACAGACAGCAGGCAGATTTGAGAGATGCCCAGACCAGATTTCCTCAACCATCAGAAAGCGCCAGCTCCACCTAGCGATATCTACGTATCTCAACAGTTTCTTGTACACAGCTGCACAAAAGCTTGGTGTTGGAAGCTATTAAGAGAAAGAGTGATTGACAAGGTACCACTCGTATCACCTTTAAAAGCCTAGATGACTCTCTCTAAGGGTCCTCCCTAATTCAAGACCCCCATCAAAACCCTGGAAAAATTCCAGATTGAACAGGTGTCATTGGGACACTCGCGGCTACAGAAAACCTTAGGCTAATCTGGACCTCCCAGAGCCACTGGTCTGACCTCCCTAGGTCTAAACCTTTGCGTTTTCATCCTCAGACTTTGAGTAACCTTAAATTGTATTCGTGGAATTGCTACTTTATGCACTGTGCTCTACTTCATGAGTCGGATTTCTTCCTTCCTGATGCCTGGAAAACAGAATGGGCTTTTGCAAAGCTTAAGAGGGAATCCTTCTGTAGATTTCCCTAGATAGTAGAAATAAGGTTGGGAGGAGAAGAGAAGAAGATGAGAGAAGGGAGTGGAAAACATAACATGTTTCCTGAAAATCTGTAAGTCCATTTTCAGGGTTACACATTTCAATTTAATAGCATATACTGGGATCAAATTGATGGAGAAGTAGATAGCTAAACATTCTGACATAGTGCCCTTCCCCCTACAAGATTCCAGATCTAGTCTCCCTCATGTGCTGAAGGTAACATATAGAAAGAAAGCTCTTTTCATCCAGGACTGTTGTAGCAGTGGAGTTAAGCAGTCCCCCAGGAAGAGCTAGCTGCCTGCTAGCTCCAAGGCCACCTTGGAGAATGCAGGACAGAGACAAAGCACTGAGCTTACAAAGATCGAGCTCTGGGTATTCTCATCCTCGGTTTTAAATGGAACCACAGATGTGGACACCTCTTAGGATGATTATAAATGATTTGGGATCATACAATTTGTAATGTAAAAGTTTCTTTGTTAATTGACCAGGGGAAGGAGGGGGTGAATTTCTCCTTCCTGGTGCCTAAAATACCTGTTATGACTTAGAGGATCAATAACTTTTACATTTCACAGAGCATCTAAGTAGGTCGGTACATAGAAGATGGCACACAAAAGATAGATATTCAAATGAAAGACTTCAGCCGGTCAATAATTTAACACTTTCAGAAAGTATGCTAGACTAAAACTTGCATAGATCTCTAAGAGAGAATTCTTCATTTAAAAAATCTATTAAGAATAAAAAGGAATCTTAAATAAATTATGGATATTTCAGAGCAATATTGGTGTTAAACAGTGAATTAGAGCAAAGCTGAAGTATTTTTCATGGTTAAAAGAATGACTTTCTATTTAGTAAGGAGCTGAGTGACTGATACACTTCAGTTTGGGATCTGAAATCTCATTCTCCTTACCTCCCCCCGCTCCCAATCCCCAGAGCATTCAGTCTTGAGTGCTATAAATATATACTGATGAGTGCTCTCTGTTTGCTGCTCGGTGTTAGTTTTTTTTGTCATCCATTTTTTTCTTCATTTAAGGAAAAAAAAATGCACAACAACCCAGCACTGTCCATTTGCATTGGAAATGATTCTTTACAAATGTAAATCATTGCAAATTATTATAATAAAAAGAGGGCTCAGTTTCCTACAACCTACCCTTCACAATTGTGCCTCCTGATGACTACTTTTTTTTTTTGGTGTCTTGGTATCAGGATCTATGTTATGTTTGTGAGCTATTTAAAATATTTAGAAGGTAACATAAGTTATAGCTCTCTCAAAATTATGTTTAATCTATTCAGGTGACATCTATAAGATACCTAAAAGAGCTAGTTGAAGTGAAAGTCAGTCAGACTTTGCCTACACTAACTTTTTTTTTAAAAAGCACTCTTTAAATTCAGTCAAACTAATCTGGTTCTTAATAATCCAGTTGAATTCAGTTTGGAAAACAATTGGTTGAATTAAATACAAAGTATTTTATGTAAATGAATCAAAAGGCTTTTTTCTAAGATGCTTAATTGTTCCACTGAAGTCAACCCTCCCCCTCAAGGAATGCCCCAATTAATTGATGTGTGTAGATTTACTGGACCTCAACAATGGGTTTTTGCCTAAGTGATAAAAAAATTTTTCCTGTTTTATTCTTATTTTATTGTATTCAATTATTTTCAGTAAATTTCATGATTTGAGAGTTCAGGTATTCTTTTTGGAAGTTATTGACATGCCATAAAATCGTTTATTGTTGGTTTGAGAGAAATAGCAAATTAACTCATATTAATAGTATATTGATTGTAAATTAACTCATGTGCAGTCCTAGAAACAAACACCATAATTATCATTTCCTAGAATATGGTGGATCAAATGCCTTTCTATGATATGGGTTATTTATATTATCACTCAAGAGGCATGATTACATAGTAAAATGAGGCATACATGTGTATATTATACACACGTGTGTATATGTACATGTATACGTGTATTATATATTTACATTTCCCCCACCCCCCCCATAAAGCTAAGAAGCCCAGACAAAAGTAATAATTTCAGCATAGCCTATGGACGTGAAATGAGCATCTGGAACTTTATCCAACAGCATAGACTAGTGGCAGGAAGAGAGACTGTTACTGAGAGACTTAGGTCACATTTTTATCTTCACCATGACCTGTCTCAGATTTAAGCTACAATAAGAATAAAATTACGTGTAACTGTGGAAACGGGGTCTTTGGGGAATTAGGTAAAACTAGTTTAAATGAAAAATACTTTAATTGCCTTAAGGTTTATTTACTGCTGACTATGTAAGTTGAATAGCCCCCTCCCCCCATTTTTAGCTTCTATAATAAATAGTTTAATAGTACTGATTATATATACAAACACACACATATACACACATACACACATGCACACACGCACACTGAATAGTTTCATACATTCAAAAGAAGCCAATCATTTGAAAACTTCACGGTTGGGTTCTATAGACACAGAATTACATAGTCTAAAGGTCTGATTTATTTACATTGTTTTCTTACCCAAGTTGATGGCATGGTTCCATAAGTAAGGCACTATATTTATGAAGAAATAGGTAGACTTAATTAATAGATTTTTCCCTTTGGGAAATTAAATTCATTTTAAATTCCTTCACTTCAGGTTGTTTTAAAAGTTATTTCAATGTCAGATTGTTCCATGCCCTCCCTCATGAAAAATAAAGAAATAAAGAATTTATCTTAGATTAGAAAGATACAAATTTAGAATAAATGTGATCAGAATAAAATAACAGAATCTTTGTGACACTTAAAATATCCTATCAGCTTTCCCATAAACCTTTTTCCTTGAAATATTTAAGGCAATGGAATAAATAATAAAGTTCTCATTTATACTATTTCTACATAATCAAAGAATGCAAATCCCTTGAAGGCTGGAACTTTTTTTTGTGGTTTTTGGATTCCTATTGCCTAGAACAGCTCCTTGGACATAATTAACTGTTGATAAATGTTCATTGAGTTAGATTAAATAACAGAAAGAAAAAAATTAAGTATCCAATTCATTTTTTGCTAATTCTGTGAATATTTCAGTACTTCATAGATCCATGATTTCAGTAGTGTGGGTGCAACTTCTTTACACCTAGGGCAATCCTCCTAAATTGCTATGGCTGAAAAAAAGTAATCTTTGAACCTTTTTGAGTTTAGTTAGGCTGGTCGTTGGATACCATACCATTGCCAGTCCTTTTTAGTTTGGTAGAATCTGAAATGTCCCGTGCTTCAATGGAATAGTTTTTAAGATTCAGTGATACTTCTGTACCGTGATGAAACTTAGAATAGGACTCAGTAGGAAAAAACAAATCAAATCATGTCTGGTGTCATACAGGAAAAAAAAAGTTCTTATACATATATGTATGTATATGTATTTATATACACAGGAACATATATTAACTTGTCAGCAAGTTGATAGGTAGAAAGTATCGTACTGTAGTAAAAACATTCAGCTTGCTTAGTTTAGATTTCCTCATCTGTAAATAAGAGAGGGGGAATGGGTGCCTCTAAGGGCCCTTTCTGCTCTAGACCTATTTCCTATACTCCTATGACGCCCAACACTTAGATTGACTGTATGGTCTCTATCACCCCTTCCTTCATAGATTCTGTTCTTCTTAGCACTTGGGTCATTCCATATTGGGGTATTCAGAAGATGCATGAGCTGTTTCAGAACCCCAGCACTATTATAGCAGGATGATTTAATAGCTCTCTACTATACTTTTCCTGTACAGAGAGAGCAGAGCTTTAACTAGCATGGAGAAGGCAATATTTTGTCCCAAAGCACCAAGTTGAGTGATAGTACTTCTAGTCCTTTAACAGTGTAAGAACCATAGAGTTTAGCACCTAGTTATCAAGAATAATTAGTTAAAATACAAAGCCACCAGGGAGGTTGGACTGGATTGATTGCTTCCTCCTCTTTTTTTTCTTTTTTCCTGCTGGGCTGCCTCCCTATCATCTCTTGAGTGCAAGTCATTCTAAGTCATGGATCTGAAACCAAAGCTTAAGAGATTACCAAGCCAGGGATCACATTTTAGTGAGAAGTTCAATTCAGGCCTTATAACTGATACTATGGTGGTGATTATCCTTATGTCATGTAACAATGGATACCATCCAGAAGAAAATGGGATATTACAGATATTTCAGTGATATACTTTGACTTCTAGAGGAGAGGACTAGGCTCTGATTAGCTTACTATAATGCATTTGTAGGAATCAGGGTGACTGTCCTTTTCTCAGTGGAAGAGATTGAGAGATCATGTCAAAAATAAACAGACTTTGGAGTTATTTATCCATATGGATTATGGATGATAAAAGGAAACTTGAGTAATCAGATTCTTAATTTTAATTGAACTCTGACACAATTGTCTCACTTAAAACTTTCAATGTTTTGTATCTGATGATTTAGAATTTTATAATGGAATAAGTAGCTGTGAATATACTTCTCTACAATGATATCTTCATTATTATAGAAATAAGAAAATGTATTTCTTCATATAAAATGAACATTTTTAAAGTATCCTCTGAATATAGACCCATTCATAGAATAAGAAGCAAATCTGAATTAAAGTAGCTTTTTGGAAAGGGAAGTTCAATGGTCTACCTCTGTTGGAGGAAAAAATATTATTGGAAAAGATGTAATATAGTGAGTGGAGTTTCAGTTAAAGTCTGGATTCTACTGAAAAACTCTGCCCTGATTTTATGGGCACAGAGATCTAAGTTTTGGGATTGTAAATACCTCAGAGTGTCCCAAGAAATAATAGCTCAGCATCTATCTCTTCTGCTACAAATCTCACTTCTATTCATTCATCTCCTTCATGTGGTCTGAGTTGCTGGACTTAGACCCAGGAAGAAAAATATTTTCGTCTTTTTCTGCAGTATTTCTAGCTTTGTTTTAGTTGCTTCAATAACTCTTTCTTTCCATTCCACTTTGGAAGGTATAACTTAAAAGTTCATGGTTTGTATTTCCTGTCTGTGGTCTAGGGGAACTCCTCAGCGTTTTCCTATAAAAGCAAGGGGTGGCCTTTGTATATATGAAATTTAAGCTAAGGGAGTGCATTAAAAATAGCTTAAAGATGAGAAATTCAAAATTCCTTCCCTGTGGCTTCAATAGCATTTCTGTAAGAGAACCTTAGACTGGGTATGCACACCATGGCAAAGTGGCAACTTCTGAACATCCATTTCTAATCATGCTGTGTCATTGGTGAATGGACAAATAAGGTTGCTGTTCCTACGTCTCTTCAGTAAACTTCATCAACAAAGTCATAGCTAATTAAGCTGTTCATTCATTCATTCAATTAATTAATTGACAATAATCATATCCAGTTTCATAATGTCCTTTATCTTGATTCCTTTATGAAGAACCACAGCATTTCAATGTTGGAAGGGAACTCAGAAGACATCTAGTCCAATCCATGGCTGAAAAAGGATCTCTCTACAGTATATCTTATAAGCAGTTGATCTAGCTTGGTAACTATGAGGTTCCATGGTTAGAGAATCAGATTGGGGAATATGAAGACCTAGTTTTGTATCCTCCCTCAGTCATTGAAGACAGACCGAGAGGGAGTCATTTAACTTTTTTGAGTCTGTTTCTTCATATGTAAAATGGGGTTAATAATAATGCCTATACCATAGAACTACTGAGAGATACACAAATAGAATGTAATTTTATATAATGTTAACGTATCATTATATACTTATTATAATTTTTGTCTTTATCATCATCATTGTTGTCATCATCACCATCCTTTGCCTAGAGAGTAGAGGAACCTAGTGCCTACTGAGGTATCCCAGTTGACTTTTGGATAGTTACAATTATTAGGAATTTTTCCCAACATCATGCTTAAATTCACCTCTTTGTAACACCCATATTTATTGTTTTTAATTCTGTCCTCTAAGGTGAAGTAGAATGAGCTTAATCCATCTTTCACATGACAGCCTTTCTAACACTGCAAGACAATGATCATGTCCCATTCCCCTATTTCCTCTCAGGTCTTCTCATTTTTAGGTTAAACATCCCCAGAAATGCTTGCTTTAGATGCATGCAGGTCCTGAACTCAAGGTCTTTACCAATCTTGGAAGCCCTCTTCCAGACAATGTCCAGATCATGAAAATCTCTAAAATGTGGTATCAACATCTCCCTTTCCCCCAACAAAAGTGTCCTGAACTGAAAACAATACTCCTGAGCAAAGAACAGGAAGCTTATCAGCCCCTAATTACTGGGTGTTATTTTTTTCTTAATACACTCTCAAATTGTATTTCTCTCTGGAGTTCACTTCTGACTCTCTGGGTTTCTCAACCATACCCCTACACAGGTACCTTCGCTCTTCCCCATCTCCTCTTCAGAACAGAAGGGGAACAATTATTTGTTAAGTGCCTGCTATGCACATTACAAATATTATCTCATTTGATCCCAACAAAGAGGGAGATTCTACTATTATCCATGTTTTACTTGTGAGGAAACTGAGGCAGACAGAAGTGAAGTCACTTGTCCAGGGTCACACAACTAGTACATATCTGAAGGCAGATTGAACTCAGGTTTTCCTCAGTCTAGGGCCAGCACTTTATCTAGCATGCTACCTAGATACCTTTCTGTCTTTCTGCTTATATTTATATTCTCATTGCTTAACCCAGTTTGGAATCCTTAACAAATGTTCTTGATTTGATTTGTGGGAAAAAGTTGGAGGAATAAGGTAGTGAAATATATCTTCCCTACCTTCCCAATCTAAACTGTGCTCACTTTCTTGGGCTCTGCTATATAATCTACATAGTTTAAGCTAGAAATTAATCATGTCCAGGGAAAAATTACTTTAATAACTTCTCTATTTACTCTACGTGGATTTTATTTGAATTTTTGAAGATTAGAGTTGGAATATTAGGAAAACAATAGAAAGAAGATGTCTTTTATTTAAGCACTTTGAACCCCATTAAGGTCTGGCACAGGAATGTGCTGGTAAAGGTTTAATAACCAGCTCTTTGAAGAGCTGTACACAATGTTAAGCTTAAGTATTAACATGTTCTCCGTAAGAAGTCCTGATTTGTAACTTTTGCTGATTTCTGAAGTAAATGCTCACCCTGAAAATTTAACAATCAGCTCCAGAACACCAATTAATTTAGAACTAATGGGAAAAGGTGGTTATAAATAGAATGATACTAGTTATTATAGAGTGGAATTATCATCCCTTAACTTCAGGAAACCAAAATGTTGTATAAACATCATCACATTCATCTTGTTCATATCCTTGAGGAGAGGGAATATGACAAATAATATTAGGTAATGATTTCAAATCAGAGTCAAGAAGACATGGTGTATCGCCAAGGCAATATTCATAGCCCTGGTAGTGACTGAATATGCCAGCGTAGTTCTCAATGGCAAAGTATAACAGACTCTCCAAACATTTATTCAGGTACCAGAAGGCCAAATCCCCAAATCAGAAAGCCAAATCCATCATAGTAGTGAAGAAGTCAATACACATTAGCACTGCAGGGACAAAGCCATTCCCCAGTCTCTCCCACAAACAAACACTCATGAGCCTAGCTGTCTGCTTGCCTGTGTTCTCTCTCTCTCTCTCTCTCTCTCTCTCTCTCTCTCTCTCTCTCTCTCTTTCTCTTTCACTCTCTGCCCTAATTGCTCTCACTCACTTCCTCTCATTTCTAATCCACCCTTCCTGTTCTACCTGTTCAGCACGCTCCAATCACCACATGTGACTTAGGCTTCCATGCGATTTAAATAGGGCACATGGGTCTATTAATGAATGGGAAAGATATTCCCATTTAAATTACCACTACACATTGATTCACAGATACTGGCTGTTTGATCCTGTGCAAAATCACTTAATTACTCAGTACTCCCATGAAAGTCTTTAAGACTACAAGTTGTAGGACAGGCGACCTCCTCAATAGGAGGTCTGTATACTAAGGAAATCAAAGGTCTAGTCAAAAAAAAAAAAATTACTGAGAAATAAAGATGAGGGAAACATTGTTATCTTCATTTACAGAGGAAACAGCTGGGGATATAGTCTTAAGTCTTTGAGACAGTTCTTTCCAGTAGATCAGGATTAATGAAGAATTAGAATGTATTTCTCCACTGCTTCCTTCGTAGAGAATTTTTGATATAGGGGAAAGACTCAGTGTCCAAAGGGTTTAGGAGATGACTTTGCCACTTAATATAGCTTATGTCTTTAGTCAAATCACTTAAGGTGAGAGAGAATCTAGGAATGAAAGGAAGCTTAGATGGCAGCTAGTATAACTCTTCTTATTTTTGGGGAGGAGAAAACAGACCCAGAATGGCAAAGGGTCCATTCTTATACTTATAGGAAGTAACAAAACCAGGATTTTAAATGTCCACATCTCAGTTTCTTCCACTGTAAAATGGGAATAGAATGAAAGTGTCTGCTGTGTCTATCAGAACTGTTATAGGAATCAAAAGGAATAGTATATGTGAAAGTATGTGTTATTGTAAAATGGGATGCAAACATGGGGTAGTAATTTAGACTTTATCTCCTTTTCTTTCTTTGGTCTGATATTCCTTGTAAATGTCTTTTTTCTAGCCATTCCTTCATTGCAAGCTGTTAAGAATTTATTCATTCCTATTCCTGTCTCATTTATCACTAAGGAATTGTGGTTGTTTTTAATAGGGTAGTAAGGAGGGGTAAGGGAAAGTGTACTTGCTAAAATAGTATAATAAGAAAGATCACAGACTGCAATAAAACCGTCTTCCAATTTAGTTTCCCTTATCACTAACAAATTTTGTTTTGAATTAATGCTTCATCATTGGTTGGTCTAGAAAGGAAAAAAAAAGTAGAAATGGTACATAAAGATGGTTTCTGACCCCTTCTTGTGGTTTCTAGATACTATTATTTCTACCCATGTGCAGACCCAGACAATTGAGCCAGTAAGTCTTCCTAATCCCCAAGGAAGCTGCCACTGAATTATGAATGTCTCACCACCATTTCCAGATTAGGGCAATAATCCATAAACATTAGTGGTACCCTCAACCCATTCTGAGTATGCAAAATGAACCGTGAATTTCAAAATAGGTGTTTCGTGCTCCAGCTCCATCCTTCATGAGAACAATGGTGAACATCTTCTTTGGTTTTTATGCAAAGAGATAGATGAGCAGCAGTTTTTAATTGTCAGACATTCCACTGTTCTATTATATTAAGTTTAGTTCCTAAAAAAAGATGCTAATAAAATGCTTTAAAAAACACAGAAAGAATGTAAATTGAAGGGCTTTCCTATGCTTAGCATATCTTATTTAATATATCAAAGGAGTGGATTCTACTCCCTCCCCTCCCCAATATTTGACACTCAGGAAGAAAAACAAAAATTCACAACAGTCTCCCATCTTTTGATACACACACACACACACACACACACACACACACACACACACACACACACACACACACACACACACACACACACACACATGAGTCATCTAGACCAGGCACCCTTTGTATGACCTAGCTTTATCTCTACCTTATAAACCAATAGTTTTAAAGATATGTCTCCTAGGATTTCTACCCATTTCCATGAGAGTAATAGCTTCCACGCATATAGCACTTTAAGGTTTGTCACATTTGATATACATGATTTCATTTGAAAAGATTGGGTTCTGAGGATTCTCTGAGTTTCTTTCACCTAATAAGAAGAATCATAATTAAAAACCATATTCTGAATCAGGAAGATGACAATTTTTCTTTCTTTTCTTCTTTTCCGCAAAGTAGGCTTGGCTTTCTTGATAATTTATCTTTGAGATCTGGCATCATTTTGTCCGTTCCATGCTGCCCCTTTGAAGTACATTTATATCTTCCTTAAGATATAGTGACCAGAGCTCTAAAAAATGTCAAACTTTGTTTTATTTCCTTTGATTTGCATTTCGTTCCTCCAGCACTATGGCCCACTATCCTATTTGTTCTCTTTATTGAAGTTTTTTATACAGGAAAGAATGCTCACAAGATTTTTTCCCCCCATTTCTTTTGAGGGAAACTACCCAGACTTCTTTTCTTGTCATCATTTTTTTCATGGAATCATGGATACAGAGCTGGAAGAGATCCTTAGGGTCATCTAACCCAAAGACTTACTTTTCTTCATATGGATACTAAGACCCAAGGAGGCTAAGGAACTCGTCCCATATTACGCATGGTACTAAAGAGCAGAGATGGGATCTGAACCCAGGTTTCTGATACCATCTCAACAACATCCAGAACTCTCCTGTACCATGCTAGGATTTCCACTGGGTCATAGCTTTCTTATGTCCATTCTTATTCCCAGCTCACATTTTCTTTCATCACATTAGGAAACTTCGATTTAATTCAACAAACATTTATTACACAACTACTATGTTCTGGATAGTCTAGACTAAATGGGTTGATAGGTTACTACACAGTCTCCCTACCCTACCCAAGAATGGGAAGAAATGAAACTATTCATTGAGAAAAAGTTTAGGACAATAATAGGAAAAGGGTAGCTGAAGAGGAAATGTTATGGAGAGGGGCAAAAGATAGCTGGAGAGAGAAACAAATTTTTCAAAACCAGCAAAGATTATCTTGCTAGGGCAAAATCCTCTTTTGATTTCACAGGTAATAGCTTGAGTTACACTTCTAAAAGTTCCCCTGTTGTTCCTTTCCAACTCCTTTGTTATGAACTTCAACTACAGATGAAAGGTCAATTTTTAGGAAGAGTTAATCCATCACTGCAGAATGCAAGAGAGTTGCTAGGCACAGGAACATTCAGGACTCTCTTATGGTGCCAGTGACATCATCGGTTATTACTTTCCAAGTGCCTATCTAGGAATAATTAACTCTCTAGGTGAAACGACTGACTTATCTGATGTCCCTCAAAAGGAAATATTTCAAATAAAAAGGGGATTGGGGAAACAAGTTTTTGGATAATAGTGCTCTATAGCTCCAGCGTTATCATACCTTTTAATTGATAAATTCAGAACAATTTACTCTTATTATTATATTTGTTCTCCTTTTTTTTCTACCTCCTAATTCAGTTTAATCTACAATCTTGGAAATGTTCCTTTCCATACTATGATCCAAGTCATTACTGTGAATAATTAAAAAGCTAGGCTCTACCCTACTGGTAACCTCTTTCCACCTTGAAATAATCCCATTTACTGCCACTGTTTGTTTCTGGCCCCTCAGCCAATTTTCAGCCTGATCTGCCAACTTTCTGCCCATTCTATGACTCTGCATTTTACATATGGACTTCCATTGTAGAAATGTTTTCTGACAATTTAAGCATGTTAGTATATGTGTTTTCAGTCTCTCGACACAGTGCTCTTTTGTATAAGGGAAGGAAGGCACTCAGATTTGGTCTTCTGTGTTGTAGGCAATTGTATTACCTTCCTGTACAAATCTTATAATTCATCAAAACTAGTCTCCAAACATTCCTTTTGTTTTTCCAGCTATACACCTTCTCTGTGCTATTCTTCCTGCTTGGAATGATGATTTCCTCCTCTTCTATCACCTATTTTCTTTCCATCAGCTAAGTGGGTCAGTGGGTAGGACTCTGGGTTTAGAAACACAAAGGGGGGAGTTCAGTTTCTAGCTTAGATACTTCCTAGCTAGGAGACTTTGGGTAACTCACTTTACCGGTTTTAGTTTCCTCATCTGTAAAATGAAGTGGATTGAACTCAATGATCTGTGAATATATGATTCCGTTATCTTTTAAGACCTTTTCACATTCTAGCTTCTCTATGACCACCCTAACCTTTCCATCTCTTTTTTGCCATGGTGCTTATTGTTAACAGCCCTCATTTGTTTTATTTATTCAGTATGTCTCTGACAACAACCTTATGAAAGGGGAAGTATAAATATTATCACTCCCAGCCCAGTATCATCACTTCTGTTCTAGATCTTCATGCCTGCACCCCTACTACATCCATCATAGCTACCTCTACCAATTCAGCTCTGATTGGGGAGTTTGTTCTAGAATCTCCATTTGAGGGATCACTCAGGTCAGATGTGCCTATTCGAAACTTGGTTCTGCCCGTAACTTCCCAATTTCCTTCTGGACTTTTCTCTATTACTTTTCCCTCTTCCCATTGCATCCTCTCTCATATGTACATCTCCCTCCCTCTTTTTAGCTTCCTTATATATTCTGTCTTCACCCATTAGAATATAAGTTCCTTAAAGATAGGGACTGTCTTGCTTTTAGCTTGTATTCCCAGCCTATATAGAACAGAGTCTAGCACATAGGAAGCCTATTCATCCACCCACCTATCTACCTATCTTTCTCTCTCTACTTACCTACCTACATTTCTTTTTATGTATCTCTCTACCTACTTTTCTTCCTTCTTTCCTTTTTCTTTCTTTTTTCTTCCTTCCTTCCTTCCTTCCTTCCTTCCTTCCTTCCTTCCTTCCATCCATCCATCCATCCATCCATCCATCCATCCATCTATCTATCTATCATCTATCTATCTATCTATCTATCTATCTATCTATCTATCTATCTATCTATCTATCATCTACTTGCTGTCTAATATCTATCCCATTTCACAGATGAGCAACCTAAGATATAAACAAGTGACTTTCTCATGGTCATTCAGCTACTAAACATCAGAGCTGGGATCCAAACCTATATTTTCTGACTCCAAGTTCATTATTTCTCTAGCCACCTCACAAAAAAATCTTAGGTCCCTTGCTGGGGAAAACAACATTAAATAATTCTTTGCTTTTACCACAGTGCTTAGTATGGGACTTTATATTAGACACACATATAGTAAAGATACATGTATTCAGATTCAGATGAGAGATTTAGAATAGAAAGGGAACCTCAAATATCAGTCTAAACTTCTCATTTTAAGGACAAGGAAACTGAGGTCCTGAGAGGTTGTGATTTGTTCAAGGTCATACAGGTAGTAAGTGTTAGGCAGCCAGAATTGGAATGTGAGTCCTCTGACTCTATGTTAGTGGTCTTTCCACAATGCCATTGCTACCTTTCTTTTTTTTTTTTTTGACCAAGCCATGGAAAGCTTATATCAGAAAACAGGTCTCTAGTTTGGAGGCTTGTATCTTTCCTGCCATTTCATTAGCAAGATTTCCGACTCCACCACATATTGAGCCAAGAACCGTTTGTCCAGTTGGCATCTTTGCAGAAGTACCTGAAATGGCAATAGTGTGCCACTTGCTGTGTTTTTTATGGAATAAAGGGGAGATTTTAATTGTATGGGAAATTTAATTAGATTTAGGCTAATTAAATTCATTTTTTATATTAACATGTTCACAAATATTATTGCATCTCGTTAGATTTCATTCTTCGAGCCTTACTGAACAATATTCGGTGGTAGTTTCAGATTACAATAAGTTCATTATGAAGATAAGGTGGAATTAGTGTAGGAAGCTCAGCTGGTTGAAGGGGTCTGTACTTTAATTACTGCAGAGGGTGTGCATATTAATTACAACACAAGTGATATTTACTGTACCTCAGGAACATATGACAGGGTAAAGATACTGACAGCACCAGCTAATAAACTCAGTATGATAATGAGGAGAAAAGACCATAAAAATAGAAGGAAATAAAATTATTCATAAAGTATATTGATCCCAAAGTAAAGACATTAAGCTCTGATGAAGGGCAACAAACGGGAAACTTCTCACTTTATCAAACAAATAACCAAAGTAGAGAAATGTTAGCGAGGAGACAGATTGTCATTATGCTGGTCACATGATCACACTCCAGAGAGAATGCACAAGCCGTAAAGTAGAAGATTTTTTAATAAATCAGCAGAAAGCCCTACTGTCACCTGCAGGAACTGAGGTCACCGTGGCTAAGGACAGAGCTCCTAAGAGCTGAGAAGCAGGCTAGGCTGTGGGGTGAGCTGTGAGGAATCATACCCATACTAAATTAGGCTGGAGAAGGCACAACCAACTCTGCAGAACCCAGAAATCAGGCTGAGAGCCCAGGCAGCTGATCTCAGGTGGTACCTGAAGGCCCCCTGGCTCTAGCACTGCTCTCGCTTTCTAACTTTTGCTTCCTGGCCTTATGGGAGGTTTGAAAGCACCAACGGGACTGATTTGAATGAAAGAAGCAGTAAACAGAAAAAGAATGTTAGCATTTTCCCCGACAATACTTCATGTTCTGCTTCTCTTGCTTATTTCCACACCTCTTGAAGGGGAAGTTCATGTGTGTCAGCCAGTCAGCCAACAAGCATTTATTAAATGCTTACTATGTGCTGGACAAATGTTGGGAAACAAAAAAAAGCAAAAGGTTCAAGCAGTTTACATTCTAATGGGGGAAGAGGACATTGTTACCAGACCCATACTGCCCATCTATGTGTGTATGTATGTGCATGTATGTGTATGCATATGTACCTATATATGCATGTATAATATAGATAATATATATGCCAAGATCAATTAAATATGGGAATAATAAATATAATTATTACTTATGGCACAGACTTTCCAAAGCCATTCTTAAGAGCAGGAAGATCTAGCTAATCTCACAAAGAAGCCTGCCATTTTATACTTTGTAAAGACTGTTGCTAGAATGTCTTCTTGCTCAAATAATTAGCTGGTATGGACCAGATGCTGTTGAGAACTCAAGAACTTTGAGACTCATCACCTAGGCAGGCAGTTTGCCCAGTGGCTAAAGTACTGGGCCTTGAATCAGGAAAATCTAAGTTCAAATCCAACTGCAGACTCTTGATAGCTGTGTGACCTTGGGCATTACTCCCTGCCTCAGTTTCTTTATCTGCAAAATGGGGATAATAATAGTGCCTACCTCCCAGGGTTCTTGTGAAGATCAAGTGCAATAGTAATTTTAAAAGGCTCAGCATAATTTCTAGAACATAGTAGGTATTACATAAAAGGTAAATATTATTAGAAGGATTAATGTTCACACAATTAAAGAGAAGCAATAATTGAAAATATTACCTAATATTTACAAGCAAACTTCTTTCAGACACTCAAATTGGGGGGGGGGGTGGGACACAAAGAAGGCTGTTTCTTATTTTATGTCATATGTCTCATACAGTCAAGGTTCTTGCTAATTACCAGCTGTTAAGTGGTTTATTGGCAAAAATTTCAAGGAGCAGGCTCATAGTTGACTCACTGTTTGGTTTGACTAATGGTGGAGTGAATTATCTCTGTCTTAATTTAGAAATCTATAGAATGGGGATATTGATGCTGAGGTGAGTTAAATAATTTAGGAAAGATGTTTTTAGGGCTTCCTTTTTGATGGAAGGGTTTTTGGGGAGATATACAGAGTTTATATGTAGATATAAATCAGTAGTTTACATTTTAAAAATTCCCAGCAAAAGATTTGAAAACATTTGAATTGTATGGGTAGCTATTGAGGGTAGCCTTCATGTTGACTGCTTAGTTTTTCAGAGTTTGGGGGCTATGAGAACAATGCCTTGGCAGCTGGGTTATCTGAATGGCACAGTTCTCCACATGGGAAAAGAGGGATCGGTGAGTTGGAGTGGGACAAAGCCAGGAGTCTATGTGAGTTTATTAGAAGCAAGTGGGAAGTACTTGTGTGGGAGCAACGTGTTACAATGGCTACAAATCACCAAACCAGCATGACCGAATAGATGTTTTGATGAATTGCTGTAGCCTAAAAAAAATAAAAACCTGGTAGTCAGCCCTCTGGTGATGGATATTTCTGGACTTAGATAGGCTAATTCTTAAATGACTGACATACAATTTGTTTCCAGCCCTATAATTAAAATCTTTCCAGCACGTTAAGACCAATCAACCAATCATATGCATTTCTTTACCTGTGCTATGTGCCAGGTACTGGGTACATAGCTAAAAGGGAGGTAATCCCTTCCCTCAAGGAGCTTATGTTCTAATAAAGGGGTACTACACATGGAATAGAATAGTGGCGAGGGAGTTTGGATTTTGGATTTTGTTAGTCACAATTGCAGGGCTTGCAAGTAGAGTCACGGATCTAATCTCTATCCCTATCCACTTTCATTGTCTTTTAGGATTCAAGGTAGCCGTCATACCACAATGAGACATGGAACTAGGCTTCTGTTAGAGGGATCTTAAATATCATGTAGATAAATAATAGGTGCATGGGTGACTGTGTGCAATTGTGTGGGCACACACATATTAAGACCTTCCTATTCTGATTCAGTGACTGATCCAAATTCCTAAAGGAAATGTGAGTAGTAGGATTTGCCAGAGGGCAATTAAGCAATTTTTGCCCTATTTCAAGAGAAAAGGGGAAATGCAACAGTAGCCTTTCCTCCTGAGCAGCTTTACTTACACTAGAGCATCATGGAAATTACCCCAGGCTTCTTTGTGAAGGTCACCTGAACCTGAAAGGGGCCATCTACCTTCAGGGTGTGAACTCAAGTGCATTTCTCAGACATTAAGCTTCTCTTACAGATATTTGCAAAGAAAAAAAATGAATACAACACAGCATGGCCAACACTTATCACTCCTGTAATTTCTCACCTAACAACCAAAATGATGTTGGTTTTCTAAGAATAGTTATTTACCTAAGAATAGTCATGATCCTAAAAGTTTTAAAGAAAACATATTTTGCCCATAAATGAAAAAAGATATGAATAGAGGCACTCAGAATTATAGATCTTCCTGTTCATGTACCACCACTCCCCAAGCCTTTTGAGGGATTCTTGAATAATAATAGCTAACATTTTTATAATGCCTTATATACTTTATTTTATTTAATCTACTTCAAGGTAGCAGTAGAATAACACATGTATTGGTTTAGGGAACATAGACTTGATTTCTAGTCAGTGCCTCATTGATTAGCTGTTCAATCTTAATCTTGCTTAATGTGTCTGGGCCCCAGGCTTCATATCTAGAAAATGAGCAGGTTGAACCAGAGAAGCTGATGACAGGATAGCAGTCTTGTAGGAAAGAGACGGATGGGGTGGAGAGGGAGACAGGAGAAAAGTGGGAAGGGGAGGGAGAAGGAAAGGGGAAAAAGGAAAAGGAGGGGGAGGAGAGGAAATGGGAGGGAGAGGGAGAAGTATGTTTGTATGTTGTCTCACCCAATTGATTGTAATCTCATGGAGAAGGAGAAGACTTTTTTTTTTTACCTTTCTTTAAATCTACAACACTTAGCACTATGCCTGGTGTATAGCATAAACACAATAAATGCTTATTGATTTGACTTGAATCAATGACAGGCAAACTTTCTGGACAGTCAAAGCTATCCCAAAGAGCTGGCAGAGAATGTGATGGGCCCCTTCTCACTGGATATCTTCAAGCAAAGGTTGGATAAATACCTGTTGTATGTACGGTAATGGGAACTTTTCTTTTCTGATGTGGACTAACTGGCCCTTGATGACGCATTTATCTCTGAAATTCTGTCATTCAGTGATTAGATTTTAAATATATTCAATGCTCTTAAGAGAATATTGTGAAACATGCCAGACTATGAAGATCACTTAAAGAATCATGCAAAAATAGAAATATTAATTAGGGCAGCTAGGTGGTACGGTGGATAGAGTGTCAGGTCTGGAGTCAGGATGACAAGTTGTCCTAAGTTCAAATCTGGCCTCAGATACTTGTTAGCTGTGTTACCCTAGGCAAGTCACTTCACCCTGTTTGCCTCAGTTTTCTCATCTGTAAAATGAGCTAAAGAAGAAAATGGCAAACCACTCTAGTATCTTTGCCAGGAAAACTCCAAATGGGATGACAAAGAGTCAGACAGCACTGAAAAAAAAATTACTGAACAACAACTGAAAGAAATATTAATCAATCTGCAATTTTGATTACCTCCCAGGATAGCTATAATGAGAAGGCAGCTATAGATTCAACATTAGAAATAAACCAGAATTTAAAAGTTCATATTTTTTAGCAAGTTGCTTAAAATAGGCAATTTTTGTAAAACTTCAATTTAACAGAATGCTCGTGGAATGAAATATTCTGTTCAACAGAATTTTAGGGCTAACTAAGCCTGAGGCCAAAAGCCCCTCCTCCCCTTCTCTAGTTCACCCTCCTGCTTTGCTAATCTTTTCAAATAACTTTACCTTTTTCATCTTCAGTTTCCTTATTTCTAAGATGGGGGTAACCGTAGGTCCTAGGACAGTGCTAAGCTCATAGTATGCACCCAATAAATATTTATTAATGATAATGAAAAGAATAGAATCACCTGATGAAGCATTGATTGGGAGAAGGCAAAATAAACTTGCAATACATGTGCGTGTCTTTATGTATATTAAAATGGTAAGAGAAGCATATAGTGAAAGAAAATTACAGTAAAATTAAACTATTTTCCTCATTCCAATTTGTCCATTAATTAATTTCCCCTCCTATATTTCCATGAGGGTCCTCATTTATCCAGGACTTTTAAAAAAGTTGGACTCTCTCTTAGGAGACAGGAAACCAGGATATTTTGTCTCTGCTTTGTGATTCATGATCTTGAGAAAAATAAGTGACTTCTCTGAGCCTCAGTTGCCTCATCTTTAAAATGGGGTTAAGTTTTCTGCCTAAAGGCAGAGGGCTATGTCTCTCTATAGTCCCTCCTAACTCTTAGATCTATGATGCTATGAGCCTTATACACCTAAGTGATTTAGTGTCTTAATTGCTGAAGAGCTCTAATCAATCGTGCAGAAAGGTAATTAGTATTAGGAGAAAGTTAAACTACATTTTACATATAGGCATGATTCCTGATTTAACAGTAGTTATAATTACAAGAAGGAAATCAAGAAATCCCTATGAAACATTTACTTATAAAGTTTGGGGACTATGCTGGTCACGAAATTGCCCTAAAATGTTCAAGTATTTTCCCCCAACAAAGCTTTCTAAACATTGATGTGGGTCAAATCTCTGACCCGCAGCTAAAATAGTTGTGCAAATGAATAAAATAATACATATTTAGGGTCAGTCTGGGCCAGTTCTGATCTGATAGATTAGAGGAAATATAGATGATTAGAGGATAATTAGAGGAAAAATAGAGATATGACGCTTGAAAGTTTCAACTGAGAAAAAAATATTATGTAGCCTAGAAAAAAGAAAGAAAAGGGTTAGGGTTTGATTTGTCTAGGCCATAAAGAAAGGGGTATCCCAATTCCATATGACTTATATTCCAAAACATTACTAGGATCAGACCTTTACCCTGGAGGGAGAGAGGGAGGGAGAGAAAGTAGAAAAGGGAAGGAGAGAGCCAAGAAGGAGGGGGAGAAAGAGTAGGAAGCCTTGGCAATTCAGGATAAGAAAGCAGAGCTGGGCTTCACCTACTTTATTGATGCATTTACAGATGCATTGGAGGAATGAAATATCCTTTACCAGACATTCATATTAAAGGTGTTCTAAACTCCATATTTTAGCTCAGGAAACTAAGGCATGACAAACCAGATGACTAACCTAGCACAACCTGAGCAGTCACCAATTTACTCTTATCTTAATAGGGCTGCTCTACATTAGGACCTTAGTTCCTCACTTAATTCACTCAACCATTTAATGGGGCTCTAATTTTACTATTTTGATGTTGAGGTGAACATTTATTGAGAAAGTACTATGGATAATTTAATTCAAATCAAATCATCAAATATTTAAGCACCTACTAAGAGTCAAGCACTGTGCTAGGCAGTTGAGATACTCAGGTCCCTGATGTGAAGGAGTTTACATTCTAATAAAATAAAATGGTTTGTACACAGATAATACTGTGTGTGTGTGTGTGTGTATGTGTATACACACACATATATATATAAATATAAAATCTTTATGCATACACACATATATGTATGTCTGTATTGTATGTATTTAAGCACTTACAACTAGGGGAACAGGAATTGCTTCATGCAGGATGTTGTTCTTGAGCTCAGCCTTGAATGAAGTGAAGGATCCCAAGTGGCAAAATCCCAATTCTAGTCCCTGAAAAGTTCAGAAAAGATCTACAGTATAAGACTTGGTCCTTGTCTTCTAAGAGTTCACAAAATACCTGAGGGGATGAGGGGGAAGGAGGAGGGAGAGAAGAAGGATTTGTTAAGCCCCTACTATGTGTCAGGCATTATGCTAAGAACTTTACAAATATTAGTATCACACATGAAAAAGTAATTAAGCATGGCAGTATTTTATTTGTCGCTGAAAAATAGTGTGTTGTAATGAAAATGTCCTGGATAAGGAGGAGTGGAGAAGGGAATTTCAAACAAAGTTAGTAGCATGAGGAATATTTCTATTCTTTTCTTTGATTTTTTGGCTTTCTTGCATCGAGTAAGAATGGTTCAGCATCTGGTGTGCAATGTCTTTGTTTGTGCAGGGCTTTCATAAACTTGAGAGAAACAAGTTAAGAAGTCTACAAGTTAATCTCAATGTAGGGTGTGTGTTTGTCGTGTTCATCCTTCGTTGCTCAAGAAGACCACGCCATCAGAGAAATGATGACATGACTTGCACTTGACTTTGTTTTGAGTGAGGGAGAGCTGTGCAGGTCACCAGCCTCACTTCTCCTCCAGAGCCATCTGAAACCAGTGACCAGATATTCATCAGGATGACTGGAGATGACCCAGGATGAGGCAATTGGGGTTAAGTGACTTGCCCAAGGCCACACAGCTAGTGAGTGTCAAGTGTCTGAGATGAGATTTGAACTCAGGTCCTCCTGCACTGGTGCTCTATCCATTGCACCACCTAGCTGCCCCATCTCAATGTAGTATTTACAAAGGGAAACACCAGCTTCACGTGTTGGTTTGATATAGTCACAGTTGTAAATCAGAACATTCATCACAACATAAAATACGGATTTAATTAGGCTGGAGAAGAGATATTGGAGAAAGGACTGAATTTGGGTGTAGAAGAAAAGAATGAAATAATGCTTTGTTTACCAAGCTTGAGTAATTTAGAGTAGGCTTTATAAAAAAGAAAGGAGGTGGGGTAGGACAGTTAAAAAGAGCAAAAACTGCTAAGTAGTCAAAGTTTATCTTTGGTGCTCTCACATGTCCCCATGCACAACCTTTCTTTTTCTCAAAAGCAACTTTTATTGATATCTTTTGTTTTTACACAACCCACATTTTCTAACATTACTCTTCTCCTCCCCCTCTTAAAGAGCTGTCTCTTATAACAAAAGGTAAAAAGGAAGGGACAAAAAATAGTTCAGCAAAGTTAGTCAAAAAATTGAAAAAGTGGTATTTTCTGAAGTGCTCCACACCCCCAGCCTCTCTCACCTTAGGAAAGAAGCAGAATGAGGCATTTCTCATGTCTCTTCTTTGGGGGCCAGGCTAGGCCATTGTAAGTGACAATTTAGTATTGATTATTTTGCTGTTCGTTCTATTTACATTATTATGGTTATTTTATGTATTGCTTTTTCCTAATTCTGCCATTAGGTTGTTGAGGGCAGGGATTGTCTTTTGCCTTTTCATGTATCCCCAGCACTGAGCACAATGCTTGGAATATAGGCTTAATAAATGTTTATTGAGTTGAATTATTTCACTTTTATCAGTTAATATAAATCTCATACTTCTCTATATTCATCATGTTTGTTATTTCTTATAGTAAAGTATTATTCCCATGTATTCAAGTAACATGACCTTGTTTAGTCATTTCCCAAACAATAGGAATGAGTCTACTTTGTTTCCTACTTTTTTGCTACCACAGAAAGAACTACTATAAATATTTTGGTTAACGTAGTGCCTTTTCATTTTGTTATTAACCTCCTTGGTGAAATACTTTTTGTGCTCACTCTTCCATCCTTCTGTGCTCCCCAGTCACTTTGGGAAGTCCATTATGGACTTACCTTTATAAACTTCTATTTCCTTGGTGCCTACATGTCTCAGCTAGTTTCCAAGAATCGCAGAATGTTGCAGTTGTAAGTAATCAGAAACAATGGGAGACTTGGAGTCGTAGATAATAATACCCGTATGATTAGACTAAAGTGACTTAAATTCATCTCAGCCTCGGTTGGCTCCTGTGTAAGATGGGAAGTTTTGCATTATCTATTGCAATGCAATTCAATAAACCTTTTACTGAACAGGCATTAGGTTAGGAAGATGAAAATACAAAAACGAAAATGAAACAAGCCTTGACTTCAAGGAATATACATTTTACTTATAACTTCACAATGTCATTGTGGGGAATGTCATTTGTGACAGGCAAAGACCTACAAAAATGTGAGTTGTGAAAATCTGAGTTAATTGACTTGATTACAAATATATGCTTTCCAATATGAACTAAGCCCTCACTTTTATAAGGCAACCCTTTCATTTATATCTTACTGACTTATTGTATTCAATAGAATTATTTATTCAACTCAAACCCTCAAATCTGACTTCCAGTTCTTTTTCTTTTGGAACAAAGAATCTTAGCTTTTACTTTACTGAAAATAAAACCATCATCTGATAGGATCTTCTTTAACTCCTCACTTTATTTCCTTACAAACTCCCCATCTTTATTTACCACCTTCCCTTTATTGTGTCTCAGAGGATGAGGTGGTCCTCCTTCCTAGCCAAAGCTAATCCTTCCACGGTGTCTTTGAGGCTTTCCTCTCCTTTCTTCTTGGAGAGCTTGCTCCTACAATCATTCCCTCACTCTTTTCTCTACAATCTCAGTTTCTCTGTTACCTCTTTCCCTATATTAAAAATGAACTCATGTCTCTCCTTTGCTAAAAGAAAAAAAAAAGAGATTCTCAGCCCTACTTAGGTGCTTGGTCTATCATCCTATATTTTTCCTTTTCCTTCACTGCCAAAGTGGCTGAAAGATTAAGTTACATTCACTGGTTCTACTTGTTCTCCATCCACTCACTTGATCCTTCATTATCTGGTTACAAAATGACATCCCAAACTACAGGTGGGAGGACAAGCCTTCTACACATATGGACTCTCTCTCCATGAAGGTCTACCTAATGATCCTATTATATGATTATTATAGCTAGCTTTTATATAACATTTACCATGTGTCAGGCATGGTGTGAAACTCTTTACAGTTATTATCTCATTTCATCCACACAGCCCTGTGAAATAGGTGCTTTTATTAGCCCCATTTTACAGATGAAGAAACTGAGGCAAAGAGCAATTAAGTGACTTGCCTAGGATCACACAGCTAGTAAGTGTCTGAGGCCAGATTTGAAGTCAGTTCTTTGCTGCTTTACTGTTCTCTATAGTCCTTCACCTCTTTTCAAAATCACCAAATACCTCCTAGTTGTGAGGTACAAAGACTTCATTTCAGTTATCCTTCTCAGTCTTGGCATGATATTTGATACAGCTGATGACTTATTCTGTCTTGATATCTCCTCCCTTGGTTCTCCAACCTGTGTCTTTGTTCTTTCTTAGGGAAATCTTTCAATATCAATGTGAGATTCCTTCACAGCTCTCTTGTTTTTGTTTTCTTTACTTTCACGTATTTGGCTACCACATATACTTCCATAGATTCATTTGCTTTCAGGCAGATGACTTCCAAACTTGAGTTTCTAGACTTGACATTTTGGCTGAGATGCAGTTCTACGATTCTACCTTTCTGAGTCAATAAACATTTATTAAGCACCTATCATGTACCAGGTATTGTGCTAAGTGCTGGATATATAATAAAAAAGAAGCAAAAGATAGTTCTTGCCCTCAAGGAGTTCTCCGAATGAATGGAGCTCACCACATAATTTCTACCTTGCTGGTTGGATAACTCCCCTTGTACTTTCTGCTCTCTCTTCAAATTCAACATGTTAAAAACTGAACTCATTATAGTCTCCAAACTCTGTCCTTCCCCTTGACTTCTCTATTTTTGTTGACATTACTTGCAACTTTTCCATCCCTCAGGCTTTGATATCTGAGTTATCTTTCACTCTTACCCCTCCAGCACCTCTAAAGTTCAATTGACATTACCAAATGCTATTGATTTCCACCTTGGTAGTATCTCTCCCACTCATTTGTCCTTTCTACCAAAATTACTACTATTATAGCTCTAAGTTCCTCATGGCCTCCTGACTTGACTATGGCCATACCTACTAGTAACTAGTTTCCTTTTCTCTAGCTTGTTTCCTTCATTCCTTTCTTCATGTTCCTGGCAAGGCAATCTTCCTAACACAAGAATCTGACAATGCCATTACTCTGGTCCAGAGATGGGGAACCTGCAGCCTCAAGGCCACATGTGGCCCTCTAGGTTCTTAAATATGGCCCTGTGACTGAATCCAAACTTCACAGAAAAGAATTTGTTCTGTAAAACTTGGACTCAGTCAAAAGACCTCACCCAAGGACCTAAAAGGTCACATGTGACCTTGAGGTTGCAGGTTCCCCACCCTTGTGCCAAAACATTTCTATGGATCCCCGTTGCTTACTGAGCCTTAATTCAAAGCCATGCACAATTTGGCTCCAATCTCTCTTTTCAGACTTTTTGCATAATTTTTGCACTCAGTCAAACCAGGTTCTCCTTGATCTTATCTGGCCCTTTCTCACTTCTATTTCTTTGTAAATATCTTCCCACTCCTGTCACCATATTTGGAACGTTCTCCCACATCTCTGCTAGTTGAAAACATTCCCTGATTTCAAGGCCTAGTTCATTTGTCACCAGTTTCATGGAGTCTTCCTTGATGCCTCCAGTTACAAGTTATCTTAATTTTCCTAAAGCACTAATATCATTCTATTTAGATATAAATTATGAATTTCTGATTTTATAACTTGTATTATGATTGCCAATATTTTTCTTATTTTACCTACTGTATTGTAAGCTTTTGAAGGTACAGATTGTCTTTTTCATATTTGTGCTATTAGCATCTAGTATAATGTACTACACATTAAAAAGTATTTAATAAATGTTTAATTTGCTTTATTGATATTGGAGATTGCCTAGCCAATCTATAATCCATTCTGCAATAACCATAATAAGTAGTTACCCAATATCCTTTTGAAAACCTTCATCGACAGTAAATTCATGACATCTTAAGGCATCCTATTTACCATTTATATTGCCCCAGTTATTGATAAATCTTCTTTATATTGATTCAAAAAGGTCTCTCTATAACTTCCAACTACTGCTCCTAATTCTGTTTTTTGAGTTTAAACAGAATAATTCTTATCCCTCTTAGACGTGACAAACCCTGTTGGCTTCAGCTGACATGTTTAGATATGTCAATTGTTTCTGAAAAGGCACCTTAGAGATTACCCGGTCCAATCTCCTCCTTTCAGAAACTGAGGTCCATTTTGGCATCATGCAGACAAAATCAAAGTCAACTTGCCAGACTGAGAGTTTCTTGAACTGCAATACCCAGTAGGTGTCTTGTACATCATCTATTAGTCACCTGATCGATGTTTATTTTTTTATCCAGGGCCATTCAGTGACTGTGGGTGACACAAGTCATTAAGATTCTGTCATAGACCTGTACCACCCACAAGTGTCATATCTTTGGTTCTTAAAAAACCATCCTCTGGTTTGCAGTGGATTCAGTGCCTTATCTACTGGAGTTTGGCTGTTGCCTTCGCCAGCACTCACTAATCACTGTACCCCTGTCATCACCATGCTATGTAAATGTTAGTCATAGTGTATTGCTGCTGTCAAAGGGCTAGGCACTCCTGCAGTGTTTGGATGTAAAGGATATAGGTGGTGATAGGAGATTGATGTACTCGTGTTGAAATCTGGGACATGAAGTTGTCTGCAGCTCACCAGTTGGGAAGTTCAGACAGTTTTACGATAAATATAAACAGCTTAAGCAGACTTTCAATTATCAAGATGTTGATGTATGTTTTCCATCCAAAATATTCTGACACTTGGAAACAAAAGGATGATTTAGGTGAACAGCAACTATATGTATAAGCTTCCTAGAGGACAGATGGGTAATTCCAAAAGCCTGTGACCCATATCTACTTGGATGTAGGCTAGGATATTTATTAGCGTTGAAGAATCAGAACCTTTGGCAAAACAGCAGGAAAATCTATTTAAAATTATGCTGAGGATAATTCTCTCTTTCTATTAGTGCCTTATGGGGTTTCTGATATTGGTTTACTTCTCTTTGTCAGAAATTGTCATCTTCCTCATCCCCATTCTTTTTTTTAAGACCTCCCACAAGGCTTCTACTGCCCCCACACCACCTCATTTGTTCTTAGTTTCTGTCCTTTATTTAATTCACTTTTCATATAACCTGGAGCTTGAATTTTCCCTTTCTTCTTTCTCCTTTTTTCATCTGGTTTTGTTTAGCTACCATTTCTTTTGCATATTCTGTTTTCTCTACTTTTCTCATTCTTTTAGGATGGCTAGCTCCTGAAATGGCATACAAGAATTGCTAAGTACTTTGCTCTACTCTTTCCAAGAAGATTAGAGTATTTATTTCAGTATGAGTCAATTGGACATTTTTAGATTTAGGGTGTCTCATAATGTTGTTTTTCTTTCCTAAGTAGAGAACTCTCCCTAGCTTACCCTCTTCTATTTATTCTATGAATAATTGGAGAAATGAAGACTGTAGACAAATAGTAAATAGACCAGACTTCTGCAGTTCCAAATTTGTAGGAAGCAAAGGATTATTTAGGATCAAACTTTTGGAGGAAAAAAAATATGTTATGTCTCTTGAAGATTTTGTGTTAATATTTTATGTCATCTGGCTTTTTAAAAATAATTATTTTTACATTTACATTTGGAAAGAAGGATATGGACAATCACAGCACATGTTATTTGTTGACATGGAATATAAAAGTTTGAGAAAAATAAGTGACCTTGAAAAATATGGTATTAGCTTGAACCCAATATGTTTTTTATCTTAGCAGTTACATGAATCCACAAAAGCCTTACAATTAATCCAAACTAGGAAAATGAGGACAGTCTGTATCTCAGGCAATTGAAACTTAGCATTTGTGATTTCTTTTAGTGTTTTCTGGCTTTGAGAAGCTTGGTCAAGGAGCCCTTTTGGTAATTTTAGATTATGGTGTAGATGTGTATGTGTATGTATATATGTATGTACATATGAATGTTGGCCCCAGCTAAGTTTTGGAAAGGTAAGTTTATATGGCAAACAGATGTCGACTAGCAAATGTTAATACTTACATATTTTGTGGAAGTTGGAGAAAATTCCATTTTACTGGAAAATGGATCATAGTGTCCCAACTGATATCAGGTGGAGATGACTGTGCATAGTATTTCCTCCATACATATTATAAGGAATCTTGAGAATGGCATTTCCTGCCCTAAAATCATGTTGTGCATTTGTTGCTGCAAAGTAGAATCTACAGTTAAAGGCTTCTTGAAACATTTCTGTTTACCTTCTTCCAAATTATTTGGAACATCTTACTGTACCTGTACCAAGTAGCTAAGAAAGCACCTTATAGATGAATATTAGTAGCAACAATGACTGAAAAGCCTGCAGCTGAATGCAAAAACTTCAGTTTTGAAGCATTGCTTGGATGGTGAAGTCTGAACTCATAGGCATCACTGATTCTTAGCAGCTGCTGAGAGTGAAGGTATGATTTTAGCTGTTGTTCTGATTTGGTTTAAAAGGGAAAAAAATTCCTCTGATTGCATTTGGGAAAGACACTTTTCAGTTACCTTTTCGGAAGCAACCCCCATTCCTGTGGCAATTAGTCATTACCTACTGTTGCTTGCGATTTGTTGGCAGCCTCTGACTACAATCTGTTGCACTGTGACAGATCAATTTCTTCAGCCCACAGACACATTCCAGAATGCAGCCCAAAAGGGGAAAAAATAGCAAAAAAGAAAAAAAAAGGAAAAAAAAAGAAAGGAAGGAAGAAAAGTCTGAGAGCCACCATTCTGACAAATATGGTTGGTCAGATTTGTAGGGGGGTGCTCGTTCTTAAGATACTCATGGAATGAACTCTATTTATCAACACACCATGTGTGCAAAGGGAATTCAGGCCTTGAAGTCACCCTCCCTGCAAAATGGGTCTAATCTTCCACCTGTGCTATACTGGTATCCAACTTATTTTAGGGTACTGGCTGTCCAGCTTATTTTGGGATGTGTTTATTCAGTGCTGTCACTTCTGACTAGGGCGATTTGACTATGAATATAGTTGAGAGCATCTAGGGCTTATCCAGCCTCGTATTATACAAAACCATAACTACGTGTGTGTGTGCGTGTATGTGTGTATGTGTATACATGCATGTGCGCTCATGCGCACTTCAGGTGAGAGAATACATCTTTATGATCAAAGAATATATTAAATTACCTAATACACTGTGTATCTTAAAATGTTCTCTTTATAGGTATCTATTCACACACATTCCAAACATGTGAGGTAATGTGGTAGAGGGTTGGGTAGTCCTGAAATCAGGAGGAACTGAATTAAAGATTTTTATCTGACAGACCAGTTGTGATTATGGACAAGTCCCTTAGCCCCCTCAGGGCTCAGACAACTCTCTAAGACTAAAAACTAAGGCTATTGGCAGAGGAAGTTTCTCTACCAGGAGTCCCCAGCATTGATGAAATCCCAGGGCAGCATCCCCTCCTCCTTCCCCTTCCACATTTAAACACATACACACACAGAATTTAAATGTCCCAAATATGTTTCATCCCTTATTAGTTTTTTAAAGAAAAAAAATGACAGCTCTGTTTTATTCAAGTTTGTTGTCAGGGCTTTAGTGTTAGCAATATATCTGTGTTTCATGGAACCTTAGAATATAAGTGGTTTGTATATACACATACACACATATATGCTGCACGTATTCCTAAGTAAGATAGATGCTGAAATTTTTCCTCACTTAAAACCATGCTGCATAGATGATTGCAAGATTTATTCTCACAAAAGTCTATTTTTGCAGTGGAGCAGAGGCTATTTGTGATGTTTGCAGTTTTCTTGGAATGTTTTACTTTATTGCAAGGAAACGAAGAACTAGTTATCATTTACTAAGATCCTATTCATTTTTATTTTGTTCTGAGCCACACTAAATCAAATATCAGATGACTGTGTGGCAATATAAATGAATAAGAATCATTTTCCTGGTTAGCTTTGGTATGACTGTTGCCTAACTTGGTAAGAACACTTCCCCCCTTTGCTTCCTCCTGCCCTCCTCTCTCTCCTCCCCCAAATAATAGTGATATTTTAAAACCCAGTGGTCTCCTGAACTTATAACCCAATTTAGGCAAGCAAGCTCTGACATTGCTATGTCATATGAACTCTTTCATATCTTAAAATAAACAATAAATAAACCTGGATTGCAACAGCTGCCAAATACAGAGGAAATTGTTTGCCTCATCTGTATAATACTGTTGAACAAAAAGTCAGACGTTTCATTAGGACACATTGGTACAACACCATTGGCCAGGGATCACTCCATTTTCCAGTATAAGCAATTTCCTTTTCCCAAGATGCCTATTTTCATTTAGAAAGTTGAAAGATAGAGCCATCTGATTGGTTGCTCAAGAATTATTCTAGCTTTCTACATCATAAAAGTGATAAGACAGTCACTGATATCTTTTAGCTTTCCTGTTTGCAGAGTCATGAATGAAGTTAGCTTGTAACTCAGTTCGAGTGTTGACAATCTTTAAATAAAAGAAATAGTGGTCATACACATGATCACAGATTCTAACTAGAAGAGAATTTTTTTTTTCCAAAAGTAGCTCAAAGAAGTTTAAAGTAGCTTTCCAACCTTGAATCACCCTAAGGCATTATATGCCTCATGTCCATTTTTTTACAAACGAGTGAGTGACAACTAAGGTAGAATTTAAGAAATCTCCAAAAATCTAGATGGGTAGTAAATGGTAGATCAGGGTTAGGCAGCAGCTGCTGTCTATTATTATTTGGATGATCCCTTTTCACTGTACCCTTGCTTGCTATATAAAGGCACAGCCTTCAGATATGAGTATTATACCCAGATAGAGCAAGGCAGAAAGACCAGAACTTACCTTTGGTTCAGTTTTCAAGTGACCCAAGAAGCACCCAAAATGGCTAGTCCATGTCTCATATTACAATGCTTTGGCATCATTGACTCCTTTGTTATTAGGCTGTCTTCTTGGTGACCATTAATTTTAATTCCCTGCCATTCAAAGACTAAATCTGATACTACAAATTTCTACTCATCAGAAACCAGGAAAAGTTTCTCAAATACATGTACAGATCCAGTGAAACATAAAATCAGATTAGGTTCTACTTTTAACATCACTTCATCGTGCATGAGAGCTGAGGCTTTATCAAATTATTTGGATTTCATTAGTTCTGAATAAATAGTAGGAAATACAGAAACTAATTTGAATGTATTCTTTTGTTCTGGTAAATTACTATGTATGCCTCAAACAACCTAGTATCTGAGGTTCTATAAAAGCAGGATGCTTTTCTTGCCCTCCCAGTGTGATATGTGTGTGTGCACACGCACGTATGCACGTGTGTGTTTTAGCATTTAAAAACACATTTGAAATATATTGCAGTTATGTGAAAAGTGACATAAATACATTTGGTGATTAATATTTATTTGATCAACCGTGAGTGCAGCAACATGACTCTTAATTTGAAAAAACACAAGTTCCCTTTTCAGCAAGTCTGCCTATCAAAGATTTTCATTTGCTGTAGCACAGGCTGATCTTGGAAAGAGTACCTGTCAGAGGAACTTTTCAATACTCTTTCTTGACCTGGACTGTTATAAAAGGATCGTGCGTCTTATAGTTCGATATCCAGGTGTGCCACACTATAGTTTTTAGTAGACATGAGAGGCTGGGTAAATCCTAAACCTTAGGCCTATGTGTGAATCTTAGAGACATCTACTTTTTAAAACATTTGTTACTCTCTGTCTATCTATCTGTCTGTCTGTCTGTCTATCTATCTATCTATCTGTCTGTCTATCTCTATATACCTATGCATGTGCATATACACATATATTTTCACACACATAAACATTCACATACATAGATTTTGCAAAAAAAAAAAGGCCCAGTAGATTTTGAGAAAATCATTGCACAAAACATCTCCTAATGTTAAATAAAGATTCTGTTCCTTTTTTTTCTTATTATTCCTATTGTTTTATTTCCATTCCCCTTGCTAGTGGCTGCCTTTGTGGCACTTCAGCTGTGATTAGATGGGCGGGCAAGCAGCTTTCTCTAGAGCTGGCGCCAGCTGGTTGAGAAGACTGGCAAACCCTCAACTTCCCCTCTATCCCACCACCTTAGAGATTGAGTTTATTATCTCCAATAGCTCTATGACATGGCCAGCCTTGGTGGGCCAGCAGGCCGGGAGCACAAGTTAGCTATACCTCCTCATTGTTCTAGGGATCTACATTTTCTGATTTAATCATAACCTCAGGGATTGCCTTTTAGCCAAAAAGAAAAAAAAATTAAAAATATGAGGGTCATCCACTCCTAATGCTGGAAACCCTGTGATAATCTGTTCCATGCATTCAAATGAAAATATGACTTCTTGGCAGAGGATAGCATTATAATGTAAAATCCCATATGTTGTTATACAGTATGTTGCAATCTGTTTTACTGCTGCCTCTATTCTAACGAGTGAATACTGCCAATAAAGCAATTGAAGATAACACTAATTGCTTATTTCTGTGATCCATAATTTTTATGGCTGCCTTATAGCTCTTTAGTCAAATAGATGCTTTTTGGCCTTTAAGATCTAGAACTCATGTACTGTAGCAATTGACGCTAGAAATCTGCATGCTGGCCTGAGAGGTTTTTCTAAACTTGATGGATAGCACGCAGCAGAAAATAATTGAAAAGTGTTAAAGAAAATAGAAGTCTTAAATCAGCCATAACAGCTCATAACAGAAAATTTCATCAATATTTTGTTGGCTTAAATATATATATGTATATATATATTTTTATATAACTAAATTGGGTTTTTGCATACCCATAGTTTCCCCTGTCTCCTTTAGCTGTAGCACTTGAAGCTAAATGCAGTACATATCAAAGTCTTGCTCCCCTTAATCTGGCCTCTATTTGATCCCCATTTGGGAGGAAGTAAATTGTAGGTTTTTATATCCAGTTTTCTACACACCTTTCCCTCCCTCCCTCCCCCCCTGACTCCACAAGCCTGTGGTTTTATTTTTCTAATGTGATATATTTAGCATTTTCAGAATTTGGATGTTCAGTCTCTCTATAGATCTAGGTGGAATGCATGCTCACACCTTAAAATGAGTTATTTTTAGTAGGACAAACCATCTGTCAAAGATTTCCTTGAGTTCACAGTAAAAACCTAAATCAGAAGGACTGAATATCAAGAGGCCATATAATTGAGCTTGTAAATTGTAGGTTAAGGATGCACAGAATTTTGATCTGATTCATTTCAGATTCTCTCAATGCAGATATGGTGGGCATCGAAATTATCAAAGTGACTATATGCACGTTTGAAAAATATAAGGAATATGCCCTGAAACTTACACCCAGGGCCTGGAAGCCACAGGACATAATGTTTAGTGTTTTTTTTTCTAGCTTTATAGTTTTTTAAAGCATCCGTTGTAGGAAAGGAAAATTGTGCTTCCCTACTGAAACATCTTTATTCATTTTATTTCAGCATAAGCATTCACTTTATTAATGTTCACAATATTCTTTCAAGGAACAGCAGTTCAACTCCAGTATAGGACTCCTAGACCAATGTCTACCAAAAAAAATTACATGAGTAAATGAGTTATGGAGAGGTTCTCTGAGCTTTTGAAATTCATACAATGACCCGAAAAGATTAGGAAATGGTCATTCTTAAGTCTTTGACCAGTGTGTCAGCTTTGTGCTGTCCTCCTTATATTGTGGTCCACCATTAGTGGCTCATCTGCTTTGAGTTGCTCTTCAAATGCTGGAACAAATTGATGCCAAGCCATCCCCACTGTCTTCCTCAAGTCCCCATAGTGACTGGCAGAACACATTGGTGGAAAAGCTGACTAGAGTTGGGGTCTGTGACCTGGGGGAACTCTACTGTTTCCTCCTCTTCTCAAAAGATCTAGGCACTTTTTTTTCCCCAAAGTTGCTGACACCAAATTCTTGGTTCATGGGATCTTAACAGATTAGTGAGAAGACTGACAACAAACGAAGCAGTCATAAAAAAAAAATGCCAGTGTGCTGGGGAATGCTTCTTAATGAGATCAGCTGCACAAGCTTTTAACAGGATGTTGTTGAGGGGGGAGGGACAGAAGGAATAAAGGTGATTACTTGACCCACTCCAAATGGTTCTAGGCGTGGGGGTGGCAGTCACATGAAGGAAGGTGCAGAGCGGAACAGAATAAGATAAAAGGAACAGTGAACAGGAAACAAGGGAGGAGCACAGAGAATGATGAGGCTAATAATTGTAGAGTTATTTGCAGTGTTGTACAGGCCAACATTCAAAGCAAAACAGTGACAAACAGTCAAACTGCAAACTGATTGAACTGGAACAAAATAGTCAAGGAGAGAGAAATCCGTACACAAAACAAACTCATAATGTTCCTCCATGTTTTTATAGGACACATCTGGCTTCCCATTAATAGTCCTATATGTAGAATTTTTAAAGCTGTACTTTCCATGTGTTAACTTTAGGGTAGTTCAGATATTCTGAGATAAATAAGATCAGGGAAATAAGGTGCACTGGAACCAGCTGTAACCTATGGGATCCGACTAACTGTGTTTCCCCCAATAGGAATGGTTAATATCCTGTTTCAAGGCC